>NW_022103968.1:27068855-27081891 GCF_000313985.2 Echinops telfairi | reverse complement strand
AAAAAAGTCCCAATTTTTAGAAAGAATGCACGACAAGCTAGGGTGGACGGTTTTCGGCTGCTATGTGGCTATTTCACCAGGATATGAGTTTGATCAATGGTGTCCCGCTTTTGTCCCGCTTTACGAATGTTAAAATCTGGTCACCTTACTCTAGCTAGTTGCTGCAGGCGGGTTGGAGCCTTCCAAAGACAAAACAAACCTACCCCAAGCCGAACTGCCTTTGTGTCCTGCTGTTTCTCAGCTACTTTGCGGCATCTCTGTCTTTCATGCCTCCTGGCCTGTACTTTCCCCAGTGCCCAGGTCTGTTTTCAAGAGTGTGTTTGCCGAGAACAGCTCTTGTTGAAATCGCTTTTTTGGAAGCAAATATTTGCATATCTGAGCTCCACGTTTGGCATATGGTTTTTCTTACTTCCCAGCCAGAGGAATTCTCGATTTCATATAGATTTGGGGAAATGATGTTTTCCCCAGATGGCCTCTCCAAAGCTCCAAAGGAAGGTCAGGGTTTGTATGGTCCTTCAAAGGTTCTGGGCAGAGGTTAGAAGCCCTTATGTTTTCTTGGTCCCACCAGCAGTTGCCTAGTCAGTGCACCTGATCCTGGGGCACAGCCTGCCTCTCCCTTAGCTGAAAACACACCAGCGTTTGGGGGAGATTCTGAGCCATAAACGAGGTTCCCCAGGGAAGGGAGAGAAACCTGCCCAGTTGCTCAAATCATTTCATTCCAAAGTCCTTAAGAATATTTCCACAGGGAGAGAGAAAAAGCCTGAATATTAGAAAGATGATGAGCCAGGTGTGCCGAAAAAGCTTCTTAGCCATTCTCAGCCCTAGACATGGGGGCAGTCCAGCATCTCTACTGGGAAACATCAGATTTCCCCCTTTTAAATCAGGAACAACAACAACAACATAGCCCCCAAAGACAGAATGTTTTCTTTTGTAGCTGGAAGCAAACATCCCTGATGGCTTTAACAGCTGCCTGCCAACATGACCAGCGAAGCAAGCAAGCTCAAACATTTTTTGAGATCAACACATGTACAGACGTACAGTATATTAAGTCAAATTATAAATCCAGGAATAAGAGAGCAAATAAACAAGTTTCGATTTTCTCTAGGCTTCTGCATCCAACTCCAGCTAAATTAGGCCCTGGGGCGGGGAAATCTGAATTCCAAGAAGGCAGGTCTCCCAGGAATTCAAGTCAAAGCTTCCTCTGGTAGGAAAAGAAGGTGCCGTTGTAGATTAACTGGCTGCCGGGCCCTGCCTAGCGGAGACCTTCTCATCGCTTAGCCTGGCCGACTCTGAGGTTGGGTGGCAGGTTCTGTGTTTGGCCTGCCATTGACTTGAGCTTTGACCCCAGTAAATCATCTAGTATGCCGTGTGCTTTTGTCCATGTGTGAATGCGGAGTGTCATTTGGATGGGAATTCCAGCAAGTCTGGGTGTGCCACCCATCAGGGCTCAATCTTTCCCTTTGGAGCTGCTAGGTCCTAGGAGGAACCTTCCAGACAGCTTGGCTGCAGAGCGCTGAGAGAGCTGGACCAACCAAATTGAAATCATTGCAGATGGTAGTAGTAACATTGGCTTTTGGTTATCAAACTCAGCAGTTTGAAAGTTTTTATAAGAGTTTTGCCTTGGGGCAAGAAACCCACCAGGGGGGCAGTAGGGCTGGGTGCTGGTTCCTGTTCTGACTCCACTTTTGTACAGAGTTCTGTGACCTTGAGTAAGTCACACAGGGAAGGGTTGTTCAGACAATTGGTGGTCATGAAATCAATGAATTAGGTAGGACTAACTTTTTTTTTCAGTGAAATAAAATTGAGTCGGATAAAAAATACTGGCATTTGGGTGGGGAGGATGAACTGATGCCAAGGGCTCAAGTAGGAAGAAAATGTTTAAAAATGGCAACATATGTACAAATGTACTTGACACAATGGATGAATGTATGGATTGTGATAAGAGCTGTAAGATCCCCCAATAAAATGATTTTTTTTAAATACCAGAGTTTAACCCACAGTAAAGGTGTGTGTGTGTGTGTGTGTGTGTGTGTGTGTGTGTGTGTGTTTCTTAAGGTCATGATGAATGATAAATTTCTTATCGTCAATAACAAGTCAAGCCACTGACTTAGACCTTAATTTTTTTGGCAGGCCAAAAACTTAAAGAGTTTTTATTCCCTTAGTGGTGAATCAAAATCATTCATATATACACGCACATATACATCTACACACACAAAAATCCATAAATATTGCTATAATCATTCAATGCTTTACATATCTATGTGACTGTTGTTAGGGGCTGTCAAGCTGATGTGGACTCCTAGCGGCTCTATGTGACAGTAGAATTCTCCTGCCAGATCTTTTGCCCACAGGGCCGAAGTGCAGGTTTGAACAGTCAACCTTTTACTTCAGTGTCACTGTTTGTGCCACCAGGAGTCCTCTCTATCCCACCAACCATCTGTTCACTGGTCATACTTGGTGGCTCACATGTCACTGCGATGCTGGGAGCTATGCTTCCACTGCTTCCGGTGCCAACAAGGGCACCCACCCCCGGTGGACAGTTTTCAGTGGAGCTTTCTGAATAAACAGCCCTGGAAGAAAGGCCTGACGATTTACTTCCAAAAATTAGCCAATGAAAACCTTCTGGATTACAACAGAATATTATCTGGCTCCCTTAATTTGAACGCATTTGGGGAGGGATTGCGTGCTGGAGAACATCGTGTTTGGGGCAGTCCAGGGACAGCAAGGTGACCCTCGGGGAGCAGCTTTGACACTCTATCGGATTGGGCAACAGCTCACTGCTTTCTGTTGTGCTTAAGAATGGCATGGGTCAAAGCGAACTCAACAGCCTTGATTTACCTAATAAACCGAAAAAACCAAACTCCCTGCCATCGAGTCGATTCCAACTCGTAGCGACGCTATAGGACAGGGTAGAACTGCCCCTGTGGGTTTCTGAGACCGTCCCTCTTTATAGAAGTAGGATATATACTTCATCTTACCTCATCTTTCTCCTGTGGAGCGGCCAATGGCTTCAAACTACTGAGCTGGTGAGTTAGTTAATCGTGCCAGCCTGGCCAATAATCACATGTGGGGCTAATTGAAAGGGTGAGGGATAAATGGGTGGTGAAGCCTCGCCTTTCGATCTCTTGGGTTTCTTGCTTTGTGATGGTTGCACCAGGGTGCAGCTGCCTTAGCAGTTCCCTGCTTCAGCTTGCAAGATTGACTTCCTACAAGACATCCCCAAGAAGAAGCCGCATGGATCTATCCCGATGCAGCCCTGGGTGCTGGAGCAGCCATGTGGAGACCCCTGCTAGTGCTGAGATGCTTATTCGTTTACTGACTCAGCTTTCCTCCTGCAGTCGGCACCATTGCCTCTGTTTTGTGCGGTGGTGGACTTTGTGGACTGGTGTTGGGTTAATGGGTTAATGTTGGACTTATGGGCTTGGGCAGCATTGGGTTGGGATATTTTCGTGATGCACCTTTTCTTTACATAAAACTCTCTCTTATATATGAGTTGCTGTGGATTTGTTTCTCCAAAGTACCTAGACTAATACAGCTGGTTATTGAAATATCATTTTCCTATCAATATAACATTGTTTTAAGGTTAGAAGCTCAGGCTAGAGAGTCTACTGCTTGGATTCATATGCAGTCCTGCCACTTACGAGCCCATGGAAAGGAAGAACACTCACACAAAACCCCAGGGGGCCAGCAAGGAGGCCAAGGCCAAGGGCAGCTGAGTCAGCAAGTTGAAGCGTGCCACCAGATGACACTAGCTATCTGAGTCTAATTGGGCTTATTTCAGTTTTCAAGGCAAGAGGCACGAATGTTAAATACAGTCATACTTAGGCCGTCGAATGACTCTGAGCGCCAACTTTCCACTACTCGAAGAGCAGAGTTTGAAACCATCTGCTCGGGGTTCTTAGTTTTGCTCAATAGTCGTGTTAACATCGCCAGGATAGGGACAGGGGGTTGTCCCTCCCACGCCTGTGAAGGCCCCCATAGAGGAGGTTGGGAAGGAATCAGGCAGCCATTAGCCACCCAGAAAGACCCCAGAACGGGGCATGCTCAAATGCAGGCCCCAAGACAGGTGGGCGGTACACCCGGGTGGCCCAAACTAGGTCCAGGCGCTTGACGCGACCCAGGTGGGCTTAATTCAGCCAAAGGGGTCAACCAATACCCTCCACCCTGCCTCCCCAGCCCAAGGTTTGAAATACCCTGGTGGCGGGAAGACGGGTCTCTTTTTACCCTGCTCCTGGTCAGAAGCGCCCACTCTGAGCCTACTGGGAGGGGAGGGGTGCGCACAGCCCCTCTTCTCCCTTACTGTCTCTGCCCCTGCTCCTGCACTCTGCTGGGACAGCCTCTCTGGCCTCAGTTCCCACGTGTGGGTGCGCTGTGCCTTGAGGCTGCTCGTGACCAGTGTGAACCCCAGCACAGCTTCCGAGGCTTGCACGCTTCCCTGAAATAGCACACCCTTTTGAGACTGTAAAACCTGAACCTTCTCCCGTCCTTCATAAAAACCCACTTAGATTACAAACGGGCTTCGGCATGAATTCTTTCTCGTTTGAAGCCAAGAACCGTGGTATTACCCACTGGAGAATCCTCCCAGTGGAACCGAAAACCTGACTTGAAAGACCTTAGAGGCCCACAGTGGGCTCTTCCCACTGCAGACCCAAAGGGCTGCACCTCCGTCTAAGCACCGCTCTCTCCATCAGCCCACCCAGAGCCCTTGTATCAGTACATTAAGACATCGGTCGTTCTGCCTTTTATTGCACTTTATTTGCATAAAATAGCAAAACCATGGCTCCAAAGAAGGTTAGTGATTCCACTGCATTGATTCCAGCAGTAAAGCCAAGAGGGAAACTGAGAACCCAGAGATAGTGAAAGAAAGAAACCATTGTGGAATGTGAATCCGGTCGCCGCTTGTCTAATTTGGTCAACATGATCAACATTTGAGGGGGGTGGGGCGATTAAAGTAGTTCATGTAGCAAAAGGTGTGCAGTCATTAACCACAAAACAAAGACCCCAGACTGACGGAGAGCATGACAAGTCCCTGTTAATTTGGAGAAATCGGAAACAACTCAATGAGAGGCAGTGATGAGAGGAGGCTAAAAGCCTCCATGGTGATTTCATGAAAAATGTGGCAGCGCTGAGTTGCACCGCCCCTGGTGTTCAAAGCCAGCCGAGACCGGTTTGAAAGATTCAACACAGGAACGGGCACACCGTGCAGTGAGGCATGGAGAAGGAGCGAGTTGCCGGTGAAGACGAAGCTGATAACGTTGTGACTGAATTTGATAGGTGATGTACTGATTGGATTGTGTTTAGATGTTTTAGGGAGTATTTCCACAACCTAGAGCTGCTAACTTTGTGTTAAAGTCCTGGGGGAAAGAAATGGATTTAAAAGTGTGATGTGGGGGCCTCAGAACCAATGATTTGGTTTTCTATGATTTCTTATGGGAGAAAATATGTTCAGTTCTTGAACTTTTCGGCGTTTGAACATGAATTTAGAACGAGTTGAGTGGGACAAGTCGTATCTCTGTACGAGGAGTCAGCACTTCATTGAGTGCAGACTGTGCCAGGATCACCCAGAGTCCTTCTTGCGTATGATTTCATATCATTTGTTTATTCAGTCAACAAGTATCTAAGGAAAACCTCACGTGAGCTGACCACTGGTGAGCTCGAACAAGACAAACAGAATATCAGACATAGTGCTAGCAATTTATAGACGTTGGTAAAGAGCCCAACAACTCACAAGATGCTCAGTATGGTAGACCTATGGAAATTGACCTGGTGAAGTAGACCAGGAAAGGGATCTTGCACTGAGATTAGAAAAATTGAGAATGAAGAGCTCGGGGAGAATGTTCCAGACACATCAACCCCATGAGGTAGGTGCAATGATCACCCCAATTGGAATAGAAGCTCTGTGGTACAGGGACCCTATCTACCTGGCTTATCTTTTTTTTTTCCTATTGCCTAGAACAGAGCCTGACACCATATAGCTCTCAGCTACCATACTGAATGCATAGTTGTTTCTTTGTATTTTAGATGAGAAACTAGTAAGAGGCAGAGTTGGCATTTCATGCCATACTCTTTCAGAAGGGAAGATACAAGACGTGCTTTGTAATGCGGAGGGTCGGTGAGAAAGAGGATGGCCTTCACTGAGATGGACTGACAAGTGACTGCAACATGGGCTCAAACATCATAACAACTGGAAGCTATTGCAGGACCGGGCAGTGTCCCATTCTGGTGCACATACAGTCAGCTATGAATGAGAAGCAACTCCATGGCACCTAACAGCACCAGGAGTCAGAAAAGAGCTCTGGTGGCTGGTGGGTCATTCCTTGGGCTGCTAACCACTAGGTCAGCAAGTTAAGCCCACCGGCTGCTCCTGGGGATAAAGATAAGGCTGTTTCTCCCTAGAAATATTTATAACCTCTGGAACCCAAAGGAGTAGTTTTATTGTATCCTACAGGGTCACTATAAGTCATAATTGATTTGATGGCAGTTGATTTAGTTGATTTAGGTTTCTGAGCTATAACTGGTAGACAACAATAATGTAGTTGCTTTCAGACATTACCACCTAAGCCCTTCCCCTCAGCCTCAACTCCTCTTCTACCTCCTTTCCCTGCACCCAGTAAGAGTAAACCAAGTTACTTAAGAGACTATCCAAACCTACATGGGGGAGGAGGGTAGGTACCCCCACAAAACCAGAATTGCACTGGGCCAAGCAGAGCTTTCATAGTATGCATTTCCCCCCACCCCCCCCACCCCCCACACACACACCTTGCTAGGTGAGATCGAGCAACTTCACTCTGAGTTAGTGCACCCAGTGGCGTCACCTGGGAAGGTTCTCTCTGGTCACAGTGAAGTTTTCCTAAAAATAGTTTCACTCGAGCCTCATTCTTTTGTGATGGCCAATTTAAGAGAACAGCGTGTGGCTATGAAATTTTGTTTCCTGCTCTAGAAAAATGCCACAGAAACTGTTGTGATGTTGAACAGACCTCACAAGGACAGCGCCATGTGAAAAACTCAAGTGTATGACAGATGTTCTCTTTTCAAAAAAGGTGAAAATCCGATTGATGACAAACCTCGTTCTGGACGTCGTCAACTTCTGAAACGGACAAAAATATCCACAAAATCCGTGTACTTGTGCTTGAAGATGGACGACCGACTGTTGAAGAGATGGAGAAGTTATCTGGACTATCTTGGAGCTCAGTTCAAAGAATTTTCATGAAGACTTGGGAATGAGAAGGGTCTCTGGGAAATTTGTGCCATGGGTTCCAACTGACCAGCAAAAAGAACATCCATTGGAAACACGCTGTGCTTTGAAAGAACAGCTCCTGAGCAACCCAGACGTTTCCCTCAAGGTCATTACTGGTGAGGAGACATGGTGTTATTCTTACGACCCTGAACGCAAACATCAATCAAGCCAGTGGAAGACAACACTGTCACCTCACCCCCCCAAAAAGAGCTCAAGTGAAGTCAAATATCAGGACAATGCTCATTTGTTTTTTGATGTGAGGGGGATAGTGCATTTGGAGTTCATTCCACCAGGTCAGACTGTTCATCGTGTTTTCTATTGAGAGATATTAGAGGCATAACAGTGTGCGACAAAAAGACCTGATTTGTGGCAGACAGGGACTGGTTTTGCCACCTCGACAATGCACCTGCTCATGCAGCCATCTCAGTACGCCAGTTTTGGGCAAGAAAACAGCATGCCTCTCTTACCCCAGGCACCTGACTCACCTGACCTCACTCTGTGTGTCTTCTTTTTGTTCCAACAATGAAAGACAGGGATTTGGTGATGTAGAAGAGGTGAATGAAGAAACAAGGGCGGTGCTGTCAGCCATCCAAACAGAAGAGCTTGAAAATGTTTCCAAGAATGGAATCACAGATTTGACAAGTAATGGAAAGTACTTTGAAGGTGATAAAGTTGTTTTGTACAAAAATATTTGGAAAAAAAAAATCCGGTTTGGGGGGGTACTCTCTCATATGCATGGTGCAGTGTTTTAATAATGTGGTTTCAGAGTTCAGACAGACCTGGGAATGAATCCTGGCTGTGCCACTTAAGTTAGACGACTTGAAGTTCTTAACCTCTCTCTAAGGCTCATTTTCTTATCAGTATGATGGGGATAATAATAGAACCCACACCTTACAAGATTCTGGTAAGGATTACTTGAGGCAAGGCTCATAAAACACTTAAGGTAGTACTTGGCACAATCAAAGAGCTCAATAAAAGATGGCAAACATTATTCTATTCTGGAAATAATAAAGCCAACATCAACACCTACCGCACCCCCGGCTGGAGGAAAAATTGTTTGTTCCCTAAAAGAGGTATTTTTGGTTGATTGTTTCTTTCTTTTTTCTAGGGCAGGGCCCGGTAGGCTTCAGCGACTTGAATTTTTCTTCATTCAAAACGCACTTTGGCAGCTCCATGCCGAGCCACAGACGCTTGTGGAAGGCAAGAGACTGACCACTAAGGGGGTGGCCCAAGGTGGGGTGGGGGGAGCCACAGAATCACCGAGTTACTTCCCCCTCCCTAACCCTGAAGGTTTCATGCTGCTTCTGCTCAGACCTTGCCAATCCGCCACCTCTTCCTTTCTTCTTTCCCATCCCTCCCTCTCCACTTCAAACCCTGGGAAAAAATGAAGGAAAGCACACCAACCAAGAAGCCTTTTCACTTCATTGTGTTTTCCAGCTAGACCTGAACAGACTGTGGGCAATTCAACCCTCGCGCGCCCTCCCTCTCCTCTTCTTCTCTCGTGTCCTCTTTGTTGGGGGTTGCCCCCCCCCCTTCTCAGACTGTCTTCAGGCTTAGGAAAATGCATTTACCGCCCCGGCAGCGTGAGGACGCAAGAAGCTTGAGCTGCCAGCAGCAGACACGACATGACTGTAAGAAGTCCTCCTGGCCCTTGGCTCTCACAAAGGCCAAGAAGCCGAGAACCCACTCGGATACGCTGAGAACCCTCCGCTTGTCCCAGCCCAGCACCAGCTGCCGCGAGTTGCACGGAAACTCCATCTCTCACCTCCTCTGGTCAGGACCCAGTCAACCCACTGAGTCCCCCGGCAAAGGGGTTCCTTCCAGGTTGGGCTGACCTGGCCAGTTGGACTTGAAATCGGGTGGAGGAACACACCTTTTCCCTTTCAAAGCAGTCTAATGGGATTTGTTTTGTTTTGTTTGTTCCCAACAGGATCCCTCCAAATTAGCAGGGCTTTCAAAGTGACAACTTTCCATGTCCCTGGCTGTCACTGAAGAAAATGTTCCTGGTGAGGCTGGCCTGGGTGGAGGTTTTGGGTCTGCAAGTGGGAAATGTTTAGCAACTAGTTAAACCGGGGCTGTGGAACAAATTAGTCTGAACAAGATTCTCCCCATCCCCGTGCTGTGCTAGTTTCCTCCTTCATTCCTACCCCAGAGTCAGAAATAACCACTGTGTAGCATGTGTCCAGGACGTACCAGGAACTGGACAGTGTGCTTTATTTACATGCATGGACCCTTTTATCTCCACAGCTAGACAAGGTAGGAATTATTTATTGTTTCCTCTCTGAGGCACGGATAGATTCCGCAATTTGCCTAAAGCCCACTCAGTTAATCAGTGATACAATGGGGGTTCAAATCTTAACCCCCTCAAGACCACAACATAGGTGAACTTCAAAAGCATCATGCTGAATAAAGAGGCCAAGCAAACCAGAATACCTATTTAAAATCCTAGAAAATGCAAGAAGCCTATCGATCAGGGGTGGGCCCAAGAAGGCTGGGCTGGGAAGGGGCACAAAGAAACAAGGAAGCCAAAAAAAAAAAAAGGTGGATGGAAATGTTTGTTTTCCTGATGTCAGAAGGGGTCAAACTGTATGCTTTAACTCTGTGCCGTTTACTGCACTTTCATAATACCCTAGCAACATCTTGTTGCTTAAAAAAGGGAGGGGATATCATTCCTAATTGTTTTCCCAATGCATTTACTCTGATTATAGTTAATTGCTTAGGGTCCAGCCCAATGCTGGCTTCCGATTTATAGCCTTTGACCTCTGGGTTCTGTCCAGGTGAGGGGACCCCCCTGTTCATGGCCTTTCTCGCTTGCTCGTTGCCATCGAGTCAAATCCTGACTCATCGGAGAAGTGGGTTACGAGCGGGCTGTAGTTCGAGACCACAGCTGGAGAAAGAGGAAGCTTGCTATACTCCCCTAAAGATTTACAGTCTCAGAAACCCATAGGGGCAGTTCTACGCTGTCCTATAGAGTCACTGTGAGGTCTTTCCCACCAGAAGTGTCATTTGGTCAGGTCCGTGATTCTAGATATTCTTTTTCGCTCCTATAATTTGGCCTGATACAATGTCCATCTGATGCTAATGATGATCTGAGAGCTCCCGTTCTCACTCCCCACCCCATCCAGAAACCTTTGACATTCTTGAAAATTCGTGAAGACCCCCAAAGAACTTTAGTTCATAGTGTCAATGATATGGATCACCAGTAACCATGTTAGAAATCAAAACAGACCTGTTTAAGATATTTTAATAAGGCCATGGCATATTAGCTAATATCACATTAACATTCTTAAAATAACAGTATTATTCCAGGCAGGTTTAGTGAGCAGAGTAGCATTGTTTTAGAGTCATGAGAAACCTGTGTCGCTGCTTGCTTTCATAGGAAATATGATTCTCATATTCGTTTCATTCAATCCATGGCAATAATCACACATTATATCACATAGCCTCGGGAAATTCCACCCTAGGCTTTTCGGAGAATAAGAGTAAAAAGAGCAAATAACATCTTGGTCTATCATAAAATTTGTTTTGACCTCGCAGACCCTCAGAAAGGATCTGGGGGACTAACTAAGGTCTCCAGACCCCACCTTTGAGAACTGTTCAGCTTTAAACCAGCCTTAAAAACAGTTCATAAAAATAATTTGTTTTAAATAAATAAAAAGCAGTTCATAAGCTGCCCCCCACCGTTTCTCCTCTCTCCTCAGTCGTGTGGAATCTTGAGAGACAGGGGGGGAAACGGGGACACAGAAAACAGCAGGTGGAAGGATATACTAAAAACTGTTCCCCTTCAAAGTCCTTCCCAAACCTATGCGTGTGTGGTAGAGTGTTTTTCTTCTAAACACAATCAAGGAAGCCAAAGCCCAGCAGGCCCTCTAGATGCCTGCGTGGAGCACCCAAAATCACAACCGAAACACCACAGAGCTTCCTTTGGCCCTTCCCAGCGAGGGGCACCGCTGCCTCCTCTTGGAGCTTTGCCCGGCTCACCCCAGAAGTGGATGTCAAAAGCAGAGCCCCGGGAGCTGGAGAAGTTTCTGACAAGCCTCAGCCATGACCTGTCCCCTAAGCAAGTGCCGGTCCAGGCTAAAGCCAGTTTGGGTTCAAACTCTAATGTCTATGAAAAAATGTTGCTCCTCAGGTTGGATTACCAGGCAGACCATGAGTTCAGAAATAAGTAAGTAAGTCTGAGGTTAAGTGTTGCATCTCCCTACAGGCGAGGTAAACTTTTCTGAATCTCGGCCTTTCCATTTGCAAAAAGGAAGCATCCTAGGGTGTACCCCCAGAACACGAAATTTTCTTTTCAAAGAAAATACAAAGCTGTGTATTTAATTTTTTTTTAACAAAACAACCTTATCACCTTCAAAGTACTCTCCATTACACTTAATACATTTGTCAAATCTGTGATTGCATTCTTGGAAACATTTTTCAAACTCATCTGTTTGGATGGCTGACAGCGCTCTAAGTCTAAATTGCTGTCCTTTCATGTCCATCTGAATTCTGGACACAAAAAGAAGTTGCATGGAGCAAGGTCAGGTGAGTCAGGTGCATGAGGCAAGAGAGGGATGCTGGTTTCTGCCAAAAACTGGTGTACTGAAATGGCTGCATGAGCAGGTGCATTGTCGTGATGGCAAAACCAGTCCCCCACCTGCCACAAATCAGGCCTTTTTCATCACACCCTGTTACACTATCTTTTTATAAACGCTAAACTCTAAACATTCTGGATTAACAGTCTGACCTGGTGGAACAAATTCCAAATGCACTACCAGGTGACATTTTCATCCATTCAGGAAGTTGGCAGATGTCCAGAATGAGTTTGTCATCAATCAACATTTCACCTTTTCTGAAACAAGAAAACCACTCGTACACTTGAGTTTTTCCCCTGGGGCTGTCCTTGTAAGCTGTGTTCAACCATTTCTGTGGCATCTTTCCTGAACAGGAAACAAAATTTCACAGCCCCATGCTGTTCTCTTAAATTAGCCATCACAAAAAACGAGGTTCGAGTGAAACTGTTTTTACAAAAAAATTCACTGTGACCAGAGGCAACCCTCCCAGGCGACACAGCTGACTTAGAGTAAGTTGCCCCATGCTTGCCAAATGTGTGTGTGTGTGTGTTTGTGTGTGTGTGTGTACTATGAAAACTCTGCGCTGCTCAGTGCAATTCCAGGGTTTTTTTGGGGGGTACCCCCTCATATCTTCCTGAAAGGGTTAGGGACCTCAGCTTCAATAAGGTAGTAATGTGCCCAAGATGCCCCTCAGAGTACCTGGCACTTAAAAGGGCTCATTCTTTGTGACTGTTACATTTTTACGTGAAGGAGCAACAGCTCCAGGCATCAGACAAAATCTCCTGACAACTAGCAACACTGACTTAAGGCAAATCACTTCCCCAGCCTTGTAGAGTCCGTGCGAGGGCCGATTGAAATAAGATGGACAAAGGTCACAGAAAGATGTCCTCATCCTCAGGGACCACTTTGGTCTGAGGACCAGTTAGGGTAGCTGGGTCACAGTCGTCAAAGGAATTTTGGAACTTACCAAACGAGTCATGGTTCTTTTCCAAGGGAGTTTTGGAACTGACGCAGGGCTTCCCAGCTCCTAAATATTCACTAACAGAGATGCGGTACAGAGGCCTCCGTGTGATGGAGGAGCACACAAACTATGACTCCCATGACCATGTGTGGTCAGGGGCCCTGAGTCCCGGTCCCCTCCCAGCCATTCTGTGCACAAAAACGAACTGTGCTCTGCCCTGTGCTGGATTCACAGTATCAGGTTTGAGCCCATTCTTGCAGACATTGTGTCAATCCATCTTGT
>NW_022103968.1:27066515-27067813 GCF_000313985.2 Echinops telfairi | reverse complement strand
GGTAGCAGACAGACATTGGGCCTCTACTCAAGTACTCCCTCAATGCAAGAACACTTTGTTTTAATAACCTGGCATTCCATGATACTCAGCTTCCCGACACACTCACTGAAGACAAAATGGGTGCATAGCAAATGTGGTGAAGAAAACTGATGGTGTGATCATGAGGTGTCAATGGGATCAGATACCAGGCATCAAAGACCCAGAACAAAAAAATCATATCAATGTGAATGAGGGTGAGGGCAGAGTAGAGACCCAAAGCCAATCTGTGGACAACTGGACATCCCTTACAGAAGGGTTACAAGGAAGAGAAGAGCCAGTCAGGGTGCAGTACAGCACCAATAAAACTTACAACTTTCCTCTAGTTCTTTAATGCTTCCCCCCACCACTATCATGACCCCATTCTGTAAGAGGATGTCCAGTTGTCTACAGATGGGTCTTGAGTCCCCAATCTGCACTCCCCCTCGTTCACCATTATTTGATTTTTTTATCTTTGATGCAAGGCTGTGAATCTTTATGGGATTAGACTGCCACATCTTTCTCCTATGGAGTGAAAAGTGGGTTTGAACCCTGACTTTTTGGTTAGCATCTGAGTACTTTAGCCACTTCTAAAAGCTGGCGGGCCTCCTTGTCTCAAGCCTAACATTTCTATAAAGAATTACCTTGTGAGCTTAAACTGACAACAGTTCATCTAGAACACAAATGAGAACTGTAAGGGGCAGAGAACAGAGAAATAGTATCAGTTGAAATAATGAGAAGGGTAGCACTCTGTGAAGCAGGTAGCCAGTGTCATGGAGAAATTGTGAATGGGTGTCATGGAGAAAGGGAAGGGAATGCTTGGAGGAGCATAATCCTAAAGAGGGAAGGAGCCCTTGTTCCTAGAGTCTGGGGTCTGGGGGTTGCATTTCCTTGCTAGGATAGAATGGCGGTATGTCACCCAACTTGGCAGTGCACCAACCAAGCTTGTGTGAGGAAAGGAAGGTGGAACTGAGAGCAAAGTCCTTATGGTTTATTCTGTGAGGTTTAAACAGCGCCAACATATTCAGATGACTGCTACACTGACTGAGCTTTGCCCAGTACATTACTGTAGAGTCATCAGCAGTTTGCCCATATTATAATTTGTTCGTTTGTTTTTAAATGTATTTGGTTACTAATGTCATGCTTGAGGAGCCCTTGTAACCCCAAAGTCTACAGTTCAAAGCCAACAGCTGTTCCTCAGGAAGAAAATGAGGCATTCTTCTCATGTGAGGATTTCTAGCCTTGGAAACCCAAAGGGGCGGTTCTATCCCATCCTGTAGGTT
>NW_022103968.1:27063333-27066257 GCF_000313985.2 Echinops telfairi | reverse complement strand
CGAGGTTATTATTGGAGGGAGACCGCATACTAGAAAGGAGAGCGTGACGGACTCTTCCTCAGCCAATAAGAGGAATGAAGCACTAACATGTGATACCACATGGATCACCCTTGACATGTCCCGCTGAGTAACGGAAGCCAGTCACACAAGCCACCACGTGCTGTGTGATCCTATTTGTAGTAAATGTCCAGAGCCGTCAGGCCTTTGGGTCAGAAAGTTGATTCATGTGACCTGGGGCTGAGGAGGTGGGTGGGGCGGCTGGAGGGAAATAGCGATTATGGCCCGCCAAAGGATCTGGACTTGCTTTGGGGAGTGATGATCGCACAACTCAGTGGAGATACAGTATCATTTTTAATGTGGCTGAGGAAATGGCCAGCTTTCTTCTCTGACTTTGGGAGAAAGGACGCATCAGTGCTCTGGCTTTTCCCAAAACTGGCAGAGGCATATCTCGCTAGCTTCACTTACAATCAGAGGGTTTGCAAGCCAAGGGAAGCCTGAAGGGAAGGGTGTGTGTGTGAGGGGGCGGGGCACGCTCACCCTCTGAGTGTTTATGTCTATTGAGAGGAGATGCTGGGTAGGGCGAGTGCTGGCATGGGCCTGTCTCCTCCCGTCGCCCTTGCCACACCCAGCGGCAGCGTTCAAAGGCCACCCTAGAAAACGGACTGGAAGACCAGCCGACGCACACTCTATGCTCCCTCTGATCTTAGCTGCCTCCTTAGCCTCTCAGGATCTCAGTTTCCTCATCTGTAAAATGGGCACAACAGTAGGAAATACGTCACACGGTTGGTTTTAAAACTTGGAAGGTAGCATCCATGGAGCCTCTCAAACCAGCTTTTCACATTTGTTGTTGCTCTGCTAACTGCCACCATCCAGTCACCTCCACCTCGGGGTTTCCACTGACTGATTTTTGGAAGTCCATCTTAGTCTAGAAGCTTTGCTGACAGCAGTTCAGCCGCCTCCACTGGCACATGGCTGGCCAGCGGCATAGGCTGGGGGTCTTCCTAATCATTTAAAAATGGAAAAACCATTCTTAGCCCATGGTTCACACCAAAACGGGTGGTGAGCCGGGTTTGGCTCACGGGCACTGAGTTAGACCGTCAAGCTGGCGTCCCTGGAAATCTCTCGCACTGCCCCCGCCGTCGGTGCTTCCCTGGCATCCAAGCACACAATGCTTTGGAAAATTCCTTCTCCTTTGCAAACAGCATGGATTCCCTCTATCACTTGATCTGGAAGGGACAGCAGGGATCATGTACTACTGCCCTCTCAAATTACATTTGAGGAAACTGAGGCTCAGAGAGGTAAAGTATCATAAACAAGGTCACATTGCAGAGAAGAGGCTCCAAAGAATGGGATTCATTGCAAGACTGTATCAGGCGGCAGCTGGCCAGCCACAAAAAGGAAGGGCCTGAGGTCAGACCAAGCAGCTAGGCCCCATTCAGGGGCTCTGAATTCTAGCTCCGCCAGCCATCACTCAACCCCCACTTCAATCATTTGTCACTTGTTGGCTCAGCCTGCCTGGGTGCCAGGCCCTAGGTGTGGTTCCGGGGAAGCAGAAATCAGGCAGGACAGAGCTGCCCCTGTGAGAGTCTGAGACTGTGAGTCTTTAAGGAAGTAGGAAGGCCTGTCTTTCTCCAGAGAAGTTGGCTGCTGGTTTCCTTGCAGTTTCCTTGCCCAATCATAGCCGCTGTACCACCAGGGTTCTATTGGAGGAGTTTATAGTATAGGAATCGGTCTATCTCTCTAGATATACATCTCTCTCTCTCTCTCTCTCTCTCTCCTGGGAAGAGGAAGGGAAACGATCTCTGAGTAAGGATGGCCCAAGCAATGATCCGAAGGACAGGTAAGAATGAACCAAGTAGAAGGTAAAAGGAACGCCCTAGGCCAGCGGTCCTCAACCTGTGGGTCACGACCCCTTTGGGGTCGAATGACCCTTTCACAAGGGTCACCTGATTCATAACAGTAGCAAAATGACAGTGATGAAGTAGCTACGAAAACAATTTTATGGTTGGGGGGTCACCACCACACGAGGAACTGTATGAAAGGGTCACGGCATGAAGAAGGTTGAGAAAGAGGCCCTAGGCAGAAGGAATAGTCCATGCAAAGGCTTAGAAGTGGGACTGTCCAGAGGCCCCAGAGACCACCCGCAGGAAGCATTGAGCAGTGGGGCAGGTGAACCTGGAGAGAGGGGGCGGGCATAGATCCTCTGCTTGGCATTATGATGCTTGGCCACAGAGAGGTTTGAAGCTGTGGGATAACTTGGACAGCCTGTGTTTTAGAAAAATGACAGGCAGCTAAGCAGACAGAGTGGGGAGGCCAAGATCACCCAGGGAGGGAAGAGCCTGGGGAAAGCCTGGCAAGATGAGTGGACTGGCACTGCTGGTGGGGAGGGCATGACTCAAGCCTGCAATGCAGGAGAAAGAGCAAGGTAAGAGACCGGGTGCAGGTGGTGGAGGGCCCCCAATTCCAGGCTGAAGAGTTTGGGCTTGGTTCTTGGCATGCCAGACAGAGGGAAGACCTACCAGTGAACCCATGTGTCCAGTGAGCCACTTGTCTCTGGCTTTGTCATTTTCTAGTTAAGTCTCAGTTTCCTTGGAGATAAAATGAATAATGTTAACAGCGACGAAATCAGAACAGTGAGAATTAAGTGAATTCATAGACTTAAGTACTTAACCCTTTTTAAAGAATCTAACACACAATCAAAACTCAAAATCTGAGCTTCAAAACCCCTATGGAAAGCATATGTGTGACAAGAGGCTCATCACTAGAAGATATAAAGCACTCTTACAACTCTCAAATAAATGAACATTCTGGAGGAGAAAATAACGGGACTGACAGTTCCAGGGGGACATGGGAGAGGAGGAGGTGGGGGAAAAGGTAGTGGTGTTAACAAACCCAGGGACAAGGGAACAACAAGTGATCCAAAT
>NW_022103968.1:27057634-27062160 GCF_000313985.2 Echinops telfairi | reverse complement strand
GCTTTACAAAATTGACGTATGTATGGATTGTGATAAGAGTTGTATGAGAGAAAAAAAAAAAAGAGTTGTATGAGCCCCTAATAAAATGATTAAAAAAAACAACTCTCGAATTAAAAGACAAACAGCCCAGTCTCAACGTGGACCCAGGCTCTGAACAAGCCTATCTCCAAAGACACGCCCAGGGTCGGTAAGCACTTGAAAAAGATACTGAACCGCTGTAGTCCTCAGGAGGAGGCCCGTCAAAGAAAGCGAAAACACAAGTGTTGGTGAGAGCATAGAGAAATGGGGACCCTTACCCACACACTGCCGTTGGGGATGGAAAATGGAGCAGTCACCTTGGAAAACCATCTTGGCCAGTCCTCAAACACTGTACAGAGTTAGCAAGTGACCCAGCAATGCCACTGCTGAGTCTAGTCCCAAGAGAACTGAAAACATGTTCTCACCAAAACACACACACACAGTCATACGTGTGTCACAATTAAAGAACCAGTATTTATACTTTTTTAAATGGGGGGGGGGGCTACATGGGATGCAGCACCACAGGGTTCTCCATTCCTATAGGAAGACTTAGTGGTGGGATGTCCTCTGACCTCTCACGTGGACCCCTGCCCAAGTGTCAATTTTGTATGCAGAAAAATAATTGTGGACCCCTCACAACCACTCACGCTTTGAGGTCCTTCTTCCGAAGTGCAGGGCACTCAGATGCCATGCCTCTGGTAGCATGTTGAGCTTTCTCCAAAGCAGCACACCCAAAGCCAAGCACCTCCACCTGGGGTGGTCTCAGGACCTTGTCCCACCTTTGAGGGTATCTTACAGTTCCCCCAAACCGTGTCTTTCTGTTAATTTCCTATCCACTTACCCATGATCTGTATGCTTAGAATAGTTTAGGCATATCCTATATGAGAAAGGGTAAATGCTTTCTATATATGCTTATCAATGCAAACCTGCAAAAGCTGGAACCTGGGGGAGGCGGAAACCTGTCAGAGAAGGAAATGCAGATTATTTTCCCCCAAAAGACCGCTAGAGCAGCGGGGTGGGGGTCTGTACCTTGCCAAAGGGAGCGAAACTCCCAAGAGCTGGAAAAACAAGGCAGTCCCATCCAGGTCCGGCTCTCACCGGCTTCATGTGCACAGAACAGCTTTGGAGAAACGGGTAATGGATGGGGCCCGCTCCCACCTGCACCCCTCCAAGGTGACCCTTCATCACCCTTCAGGTGTGGAACTGAACTCCCCTCCTGTTAGGAGCATCACCCGCTGAAGATCAAAAAGGCAGCATTCTCCCAAGGATCTCTTCCCCCTCCCCTTCCTTGCTTTTAGGTCGGCAAAGAAGGAAGAGTTGACGCAGGACGCTGAGAGGAAGAGGGGTGAGCAAGCGGCAGTACGTGAGGGGGTTGCAATGGATGCGTGGAAACAAATTGTGTACATGCTATTGAATGTAACGCTGACACTGCTCTGTGAGCCTTCACCTAACCTACACCCCAAAGTTGAACAAGAAAGAAAGAGCCAAGTAGAGAGCTGGTCTTTTCCAGGGTTCTGAAGGGTGTGGGGAGGCAGCTGTCCTTGGGGAAGTACCACGCATCTGTGTTTCCTATTTATCTGTCCTTTTTTTTTTCCCTAGGTAGACCCATTTTGGGCCCTTCTGTAACAGCAACGTGGCCGCCCCACTATTCTCCAATCTCATTTCCCACCTTGCTCATCGCCCAAAGCCAGAGGAGAGAGCCACGGGTGACAGGCTTGGGTTCCGTTGCCCACGGCAGGACTTAGACTCTCCCAGGGACCCAGGCTTCCCTGGCTGGAGAGCGGGCCGAGTGGCAAGAGTGGCACCTCTCCACAGGGACAGCCTTGAGACTGGCTCTCGCTCAGCGAGGGATTTCAGAGGCTGGTCATGAAAGAGAAGATATGGGCACCAAACACTCCTACATGTTAACCCCACGTCGTTCTAGGGAAATCGAATATAGAAGCGGCAGCTCCATGTACCATGGTGGCCCGAAAGATGAATGTTAATTAGTGACAGGAACAATTGTCATTTTCTTTGTGGACCTGCTTGATGACTGGGAGCTGCAGGATGCTTGTTATCTGAACCTTCTCTCTTTGAATAACAAAGTCACCGGCTGACCTGCCTGAAACAGACAGGAAAGCTGCCCACCTGAATGACAGGTCTCAGCTGAGAATCAGGGGTGGGAATATAGTCCATCTCAGCAGCATTTGCCTGGCTGGCTCTAGTGCCTGGCTCTTTTCTTCTTGTGGGGGCTCTCTGCCTTCTCCTTTTCCTGGCTTTTACAAGGGGGATGCCCAGACTGTTTTGAATGAATGATGACAGAACCCAGGGCTGTGGCCTGGCATGGCTTCAGAAGTGCCCTCACTTGTGGCGAGGAAGAGAGACACACACAGAAGCCCAGCGCGTCGCATGTCATTGCTGCGAATTGGTGTCGAGTCAGCCCCATGGATGACAGAGTGACATGTTGCCCAGGCCTGCGGCATCTTCAAGACCGTTGGCGGGCCCTTGGTTGTCATGTGTCAGTCCCTCTCACAGAGGGCTCCCCTCGTTTCCTGTCAAGAATCAATGTTTGGGCCACAAGTCCCACCTCTTCTAAAGCTCATCAGTTCTACTCTCTGGACAGAGGAGGCTTGAGAAGCTCCGACATTTCCATCTTCCAAGTCAAAATAATCATAGAGGCATCTGGCAAACAAGACCCGAATCCGGGATGATCCAAGTAGTTACCTGGCTCGTGTTTTAGGTAGCAGAATTCCTTGGGCACCTTTGCCTGCTGAGGGCCTCTGGTCTTACACGCACCAGTCCTCGGAAGATGGGGTCAGGCCAGCCTCCTTGGGCCATCTTGCCCTGCAGGTTGTTAGGACTTGAATTCCTTTCCTATCTTCTGCGTTTCAAGGGGGCGCTGTGAAACTGGTGACTGGGCAGCCGGCTGGCTCTTCCTCGGAGCTGCCTGTCTGCTCTGTCTCCCTGTTGGTAACCAGGCCCCCCACCCCACCCCCTGTCTGCTTTTGCAGCGGCCCCGGCCTTTTCCCATTGTTGCAGTCTGCCTCCATTGGCTCCTTTCATCCTCCAGGCTCTCTGCGACTCTGATGTTTGTCCCCCTGCTGCACAACAAGCCCTTCTGATCTCTGTGAAAGGCGAACCGTGTCATTCTTCCAAATCATCATTGTATGACATGTTTTTATATCAGCCCCACAAAGGAGCTATTTGATCAGGGGGTATGGTGTGTGATTGTTAAGAAATCCAGCTAGTCGGTGGCAACCATTGTTCCCCAAGCGGCTCCTGACCCCATTCTGCTCCAGGAAAAACTCCCTGAGAGTGGTCTCTATTCGCAGTCACAGCAGTCCCCAGCCGAGTTCTAGGAGCGTGCTCAATTCCGAGCAGTGTCACCGATAGCTGCCCGCAGCCACCCTTTAACTCTTCCATCAGCATTAGGTTTCCAACCCCACAGCTGTTATCACGGCCCTGAGCTCCGGGGGTTAGAGATATAGGCCCGCTCTCTGCCTTCCCTCTTATCTTGGAGAAATTCAACCTTCCTTTGAAATGGTCATTTGGAAATTACCCGTCTGCTGCTTTCAGCTCCGCAAGCCTGGCTAGCACGCCATGCCCTCCTAAGTTTTCCCCTGAGGACAGCCTCCTCCTCCTGCCAACTCGAGGCCCTCCGGGTATGTAGTCTAGTGGACCTCAGAGTTTCTGATTGCCTGAGGTGCAAGCGAGGGGGCTCTGGCTCTGGCCCAGGACAGATGATCCTAATAGAACGTGCTGAACAGTCAACTGAAGACGAGGCAGGGCTCTAACGCATTAACAAATCCTACCTGTTCCTCCTCCCCATCCAGCACACACTTGGCAGAGCCTCGTTTGGGCTGTGGTTGGAGACACAGAACTACGTGAAACTTGGAAACTGACCTACTGAAGGATATGAGACAAGTCGGCATGTGTCTGCAGAAACGTCCGTTATCACTCTCCCATCGTTAGCCTCTGTATCTTTAAAAGCATGTGAGGTGTATCCAAACTCTCTGTCCTGACTGCTTAGCACAAAAACTACCCATTGACTGGGGCACTCAAAGCCACACATGGTTGGTTGTGAGCTATAAGCCATTCAAAAGGTCTTAAATGTGTGGATCTTCCCATAGTGCATCTGTTGAACAGCCCAGAGAACACTAGAAGATGCTTTAAAAGTTCCCAAAGCCTAATAACTGTGAGGATTTCCCTCATGGTCGCTGAGGTCATTTTACAGAGTCAGAAATGGAGGCTCTTATTCAAGATCATTCAAAGCCAATGGCTGAGCAAAGCCTTAAATCTAAAGCCCGTGAGTCATATTTCCCCTGGTTCATGTTTTAATTCATTAAGTTCTGTTTATTTGTTTGGGTTTTTCCCCCCAAGAAGCCAGCAATAGATCAGACTGTTGTCATTCGCCTAGAACTGCTATCGGGAAGTCAAGACCCTTGAAGGCAATAGAAAATACCAGCTTCAGAGTCCAGATCAGGGGTCCTCAAACTTTTTAAACAAGGGGCCAGTTCACTGTCCCTCAG
>NW_022103968.1:27033299-27055299 GCF_000313985.2 Echinops telfairi | reverse complement strand
ACACACACACACACACACACACACACACACACAAAGGTATATATCAATGTCCCCAACAGCATTATCCATACTAACCAAAAGGGAGAGACAACTTAAAGGCCCATCAACTGATGTACGAACAGACAAAATGTGATCTATGCATTCCATGGAGTATGATTCAGCCATCGAAAGGTATGAAGTATTAATACATGCTACAACATGGACAAACCTTGAAACCATTTCGCGGAGTGAAAGGAGCTAGACACGGAAGATCATCTGTTTGAAGATCTCATTTATAAGCAACGCCCTGAACAATCAAATCCAAACAGAGTCATCCAAACTGAACAAGGGAATGCAGCCTGGCTCAAAGTCGGAAGACTGTGTGTCAGGTGTGTGTCAGGGTTGGACCTTTTCACCAGATTTATTCAACTCATTTTCTAAGCAAATAATCTGGAGCCCTGGACAATATGAAGAAGAATGTGGCATTGGAGTTTGGAGGAAGGCTTATTAACAACCTGCGACATGCAGATGACACACCTTGCCTGCTCAAAAGGAAAAACACTTGAAGCACTTGCTGCTGCAGATCAAGGACTGCAGCCTTCAGAATGGATTACAACACGATGTAAAGAAAACCCAAATCCTCACACTGGACCAATAAACAGAGACGATTAAAGTTATTGCGGATGGATGTACAAGCAATGCTCACGGAAGCAGCAGTCAAGAGATCAAAGGACAGGTTGCCTTAGGTAAATATATTGCACAAGACCTCTTTAAAGTATTGAAGAGCAAGGCTGTCACTTTGAGAACTAAGGTGTGCCGACCCAAGTAGTGGTATTTCCAGTCGCCATATACGTCATGTGAAAGTTGTCCATTGAACTAGGGAGATCAGAAAGGAACGTGTGCATCTGAATGATGGCACTGATGAGGGGCATCGAAAGTACTGTGCACTGGAAGAAGACAAAACAGCTCTGACTTGGAAGAAGTACAGGCAAAATGTGAGGCTGGCAAGACTTCGTCTCACTGACTTGCCTATGTTAGCCAGAGCGAACGGTCCCTGGGAAAGGGCATTCTGCTTGGGAAGGTGAGGCCAGTGAAGAAGAGGAAGACCCTTTGACAAGATAGATCGACACGGTGGCTGCAAGGATGAGCTCAAACATCGCCATTGTGAGGCTGGTGCAGGACCGGGCAGTGTTTGCTTCTGTTGTGCCCAGGCTCACGATGAGTTGACGACAACTTGATGGCACCTAACAACCACAGAGAGACAGATTAGTGGTTGCCAGTGGCTGGCTTGGGTTGGACCTCCTCCTACTCACCTGCACTTGACTCATCCATTATCATTGAGGTGGCACCAACTGGTCCCGGGCAGTCAGGACAGGGAAAAGGTGAGCTTCATGCTCTTCACAGGAGTTTCTTTTCTATTAAGAGACTTGCGATTTGAGTCTCAGTAAACGAGAATACCTCCAGCCTGGAAATGTGTATCGGTTTTAGGGGTGTTCAAAGGAGACTGAAGCTTGTGATTGCAGAAGATAGGTGTTTCCCAATGTTTATCACTTGACTTTCCAGAGGGGACCTTCTTTTGACATCTCAGGTGAGGAAGAGACTGCTCTCTTTGTCTTTGATTTCCTCTCATTCTCCGTGTCCCCTGCTCTTAAGTGGCCTTTTCCCATTAGCAGCACATTGGGACACCAGCATCGGAAGCTCTGGACCTCTTTCCTGGCTGGCGGTGACCGATTCTCCTGCTCAGCACTCCCATTTTCGGCATGTTTAGGGGCCCTTTCCTTCCAACGTGAATTTTATTCTTGCCCATTTTCTGCCCAATCCTAGATCCTTCTAAGGTAAATGCCTTTGCCCAAAGTCACACAACCTGTTGGCAACAAAAAGCTTAGGCCAGCACCTCAGCTCAGTCTGGGGGTAGTCCATGTATATTGCCAATGAAGAATTTTATTTTCCTTTTGGGCTGCCTGTGGCCCAGAGCGGGAAGCCCAAGCCAATTCAAGACCAGGGTTGTTTTGTTTTGTTTTGTTTTGTTTTGTTTGGGGGGGGGTTCCTTTAACCCCCAGTCCTTCAGAGGATGACAGAGATAATAAGAAATCAATGATCAGTGACCCCCTCCCAAAGGGTGCATGTCAGAGGCCCCACACAAACCTCAGACTGAGCCTTCTCATCTCTCGGAGCAACTGCCGTCCCTGCACCTGTCGATCAGAACCCACATGCCAAGGGGGATCCTCAGACTACACAGAAGAGTGCTGGGCATTGGTCTCCTGATTCCAAAGGGAGAAGTTCACACTTGGAGGAGCCAGAGGCAAGAGAGCTTAGCAGTTCAGAGCACCTGCTTTCAAGGTCAACAGATCTGAATTTAAATCCTGGCTGTCTCACTTTGGAAAATCTCCTTCACTCCTCTGAACTTCAGTGGCTTCAGTGGGGATAGCCACTCATTTAGGAGATGACATGTTCATGGGAAGAAGAATTACTGCGGAATAATGCTGATGAGAGGGTGGAACGAGACCAGGTGTGGAAAGCGCTTCATGAAGTTCCTTGTGTGTGATGCTGTTGTTGCTGCTGTCGTTGTCACCACGCAGTCGACCTTGACTCATAGAGACTCCATGTGTTCTGAGTAGAACTGCTCTGCAGAGTTTTAAAGACCCTGAGCTTTCAGACACAGACTGCCAAGCTTCACTTTCAAGGCACCTTGGGGTGGCTTTGAGCCACCAACCTTTCGGCCAGTAGTAGAGTGCTTAGCCATTTGTACCACTCGGGGAACTCGTCCCTGGTAGATAGTAAGAACTTAATAACTGGTACTCCTTCTTTTGTTGTTCCTGGGTGAACAAATGGTTAATAACTCAGAAGATGTCCCGGAGATCTACTAAAAACAAAAAAACAGCCACCGAAGACCCTAGGGAGCACGGCTTTACTCTGACACGCGTGGGGTGGCCATGGGTGGGAACTAAGTTGACGTCAACCGGAATCATTTTATTATCTCTCCTAAAACTTCCTGTAATTATCAAGGGACCCCAAACCCTGAGCAGGGTTGGCCACGTCTCCCCAGAGCATGTTAAAGCCTTCTTGGCTGTCCCTTGATGGCTAGAGCAAGCCTGGGGCATCTCGTCTGGATTCCATCTATTCACTCGCCGTCAATTACGGCACATCTGCTATATTCCAAGACTGCCTGTAGACTGCCAGTTATACAGAAAGACATCGCTGCGAGTCGTGCAATCAATGGCGTGATGGATGAGGCCACCAAAGGTCTCCTGGGAGACAATAGAGGTCTTGAAGGGCACATAGGAGTCCATCCAAGCAGAGGGAGCAGCACGTGCAAAGGTGAGTGCTCGGAAGATGTCATATTTGGGGAATGTGAACAAGGCTCTGTATCACTGGATGTAGAAGGAGTGGAGACCAAAAGAAAACAGAGGGAAGTCTGGAAAATTGTGGCCAGGTTATAAAAGGTCTCAGACGCCTGACTGAGGTGTCTAAACTGGATCGTGTGGGCAAGGAAGGCCAGCGGAGCTTTTTCAGCACACCATGTGATCGATCTGATTGATCTGTATTGATCTGGCTTTGATTTCGACATTTGGGTTCTGGGTGCTTGGTGGTGGGAAGATAGCAGCCTGTGTCTCATTCTTCCAGAGCTGGGAAGGGCATCCCGGGCAAGTCCTATTGTTCCTTGCACACCAGGAGAGAAGTCGCTTTCTTCTCCACGCTCCACTCTGCTCTTCGTTCATCCCGGTTTTCCTTCAAAGACTCCTGGAAGAATTTCCCCCAGAACAGAGCAAAGCTGGGGTCCATTCCTTTCAGAGGTCTTGCTGGTAGTATTGAAGACTGGTGTGGAGCTTAGCGTCTGAACAGAAAGCCACAGCGGAATCATTGGCTCATCTTCTGGTCATCATTATGGTTGTCGGGGTGAGCTACCTTCTTGTCAGCCCCGACTTTGACCCTGTGTCCGTCAAGGTCGAGGGCTTTCTGTGAGTGGTCTTGGGAAAGAAGATCACCAGGTATTTCTGCTAAGGCACCTCTGGGGAGGCTCGACCCATACTCTTTGAGTTAGCCTCGCTCTCAGCCATTGCACCACGAGGGCTTCTTCCCGGTCATGAACCCTGGCACCACCACTCCTCAGAGCCCAGGAGCCAGGAGAAGGGAGTTGAGAGCTGCCTCCCACTTAGTTAGTGGCTGTTGTTGTTGTTGTTGTTGTTGTTCAGTGCCAACAAATTGGGATCGGATTCATAGCAACACTGTGCATGACAGAAGGGAACCCCACATGGTCCTAAACGAAGGTGACCAGATTTTAACATTGGTAAAGCGGGCCACCATTGATAAAACTCACATCCTGGTGAAATAGCCACGTGGCAGCCGAAAACCATCTACCCTAGCTTGTCATGCATTCTTTCCAAAAATTGGGACTTTTAAAAAATGCTGCGGGACGCGGGGAAAAATTGTTAAAAATCGGGACTGTCCCACCAAAAACGGGGCGTCTGGTCACCTTATCCTAAGCCAGCCTCACAATTGTCCCCATGCCTGCCCCCATTGCTGCAGCCACTGTGTCCATCCACCGCATTGAGGACCTTCCTCTTCAGGGCTCCCCCTCCACCTGCCCAAGCAAGATGTCCCCAAAGGTAGATGAGTTGAAAGAACCGCCATCCAGTCCCTGGGACCCTGCTTCGGCTCCTCTCCTTGGCCCCTAGCCCAGTCAGTTACTGCAAGGAGCCTTTTGGAGGGGGCTTTCAGCTGGGGTGGGATTCACGGCTGGCACTCGGTGTCATTCCAGGGCAGCCGAACAGCTCAGTGAAGTGCCTTACTTAAATGTCAAGATCTGGTGGCTCCACCGCTGGAGCTGCTCTGGAGATGGGAGCAGAGGTCCCAGGTTCTCCCTGCAAGACCCTGCAACCCCTTTGAGGTTGCCTCTAAGCTTCTCCTGTGTCCTTTGAGGCAGGTGGTGTGGTGAGCTGAAGATGGCCCCCCACCCACTCCCCCCTTCTCTCAACCTGCTGAGGGCTGCTTCAGCGGGTTCTGGGCTACTTAGGGAAAGGGGAGGAATTCTTCTACAATAACAATACCATTAGCATTCATATTACCATTCCCAAGTGCTTACTCTGTGGCTCAGGAGCCCTGCAGTTGTCGTGGTGAAGGTGCTGGGCTGCGATCCTCAAGGTCAGCAGTTCGAAATCATTAGCTGCTCTGTGGGAGAAAGACAAGGGTTTCTATTCCTATACAGAGTTACATGCTCAGCTAATCGACATGCTCATCGAAACATTGAAGCTTTGAGTCCACCCAAAAGGGGGCTTGGAAGAAAGGGCTCCTGGTGATCGAATTCTGAAAAATCAGCCTGAAGAAACCCCACGACCCACCTGCCGTGAATTGGATTTGGCTCAGCTGGTAACTGGTAGTTAGGAATCCCAGTTTACAAACGAGGAGGCCACGCCCCAGAGAGGACAGGCAAATGTTGCAAGGTCACAGAGTCTGAGCTGGAGAACGGAGTCTCGGAGTCGCCCTAGCACTTCCTCGGCCTCATGCTACTTGTGCCTTTGTAGACTGTGCTGTAACGCTTTAGAGTCCCAGAGCCCTGGGTTCGGACCCTTGCTCAACCAGTAACCAGCTCTGGAACTTCGGACAAATGACTTAGCTTCTCTTAGCCTCAGAGGTGCCGAGCGGTGGTGTAGCGGTCATGCATTGGTTCTACGATCCGCATTGCAGGCAGTTCAAAACACCAGCAGCTCCTCGGGAGACAGATTGGGTTTTCGACTCCCGGCAACAGTTCCAGCCTCATAAATCCAGGGTGCTGAGTCAACATTGACCAGACTGCAGCAAGTGTTTCAAGTCTCTTGGCCTCAGCTAGCCCATCCGGAAAATGGGGCTAGAACTCACCGTCCTGCTCGCAAGGCTGCTGCGAGGCCTCGCAGGCAGTCATCGGTGAAGATCAGGGCCCAGGTGCTGGCCCTGTTCTCCCTCCCTCGGGGGCTGTGCTTGGGTGTGACTCTACCAGGCTGGCAGGACCTGGCACTGCCCCACCCCCACCCTGTGAGTGGAAGCAGGTCCTGGGGCAAGGGCAGGGGGAGGGGAGCTCGAGGGTCTGCAGGCCAGCCCCAGGGCCTCACGGGGGAGATTGGCCAGAGCTGCAGGTGCACCAATTACTTTCCCCTAGAAGAAAACGTGTATTGGGCTGTGGGGGCTCCCCCTCACCTCCCCACGCTGCTCAGCCCTGACCTTTGGTTCTGCAGAAGGCAGTGGCAGCCCCAGTCCACTGGCTGGTCGTTTGTCTTCAAATTTCATAGCCTCCCTGAGGCTCCCAGGGCTGTGAGCTTCCCCTCCCTTTCCCAGCCACTTCCCAGGCCGTCTGCCCCGCCCGCCTGCCCAACAGGGAGCCTTCGTGGCAGCTCGGGTTTCAGTCCGGGGAGCTTTGTTCAGAATGGAGTTTCTGGCTGGGCTAATCCCTGGGTGTGCGTGGCCAGTGCTGGCCGGGAGAGGCCGAAGCTGCCCACCTTGGCCCAGGGCTGAGGCGGGAGCCAAGCTGCCCAGCTAGGGCCAGAGGGCAACCAGGAGGCCTGGAGCCCACCAAGCCTTCTCCACTGGAAGCTTCATCACCATCTTCCCGGGGGAAGCCCCAGAGGACCCCAAAAGGCTCAAACTCTCCATCTCCTTCCCCACCTGCAGTGGGTGTGGTGACCGCCTGGATGGCAAAAACTGAGGGGCCCCAAGATGGCCTTCACCTATTTGATGGAACAGGCCGCTATAGAGGCTTTGTTCAAGAAAGAGAGTTCTGCAGCTTTAAAAATATATGTCTTATTTTTAATGAATAATCAAGGTCAAACTCTTCATTGACGAGGAAGTGAAGTCTCAGAGCGATTATTTCCTGGGACCTTCCCCCACCCCCACCCCGCTCCCTGCTTTTATTATTCCATCCAGCAGAGTTCTTGGGGCTAACCTGTGAATCACCCTCCCCATGTTGTGGGGCAGCTGGAGGTTTGCTAAGCTGGGGGGCAGCTCAGAGGCAGGGATCTTGCTTATCTACCCCTGCTCGCCAGCCCAGTGTGTGGCGAATTGAATGGCAATTGAGCCAGTTGAGCTGAACTCCCACAGAACCAGCCCCGGGACCCTTCCTCCCACGAGGTTTCCAGCCCCCTCGGAGGCAGCCCCAGCCTTCTCGGGTCTTCACACAACCCCACCCCGCTCCCTCTCTGCCTCAGCCTCTTCCACATCTCATCAGAATTGGCTCATTGTGGCCATCTGATGAGATGGGAAGCCTTGGGTTAGAGACCAACCCCAGGACACACTGCCACTCCCTTGGGTGCCTTCCTCTGATGCCTCAAAAGCCCACTGCCATGGGGCGGTTCTGACTGACAGGGACCCTCCCTAGAGTTCACGAGATGGTAACTCTTTACAGGAGCAGACAACCTCGTCTTGCTCCCAGGGGTCGGCCGGTGGGTTGGAACCCTAGCATGTAAGAAAACCCCAAACGTTCAACACCTGGCCCTGGAGTTGATTCTGACTCATGGGGGCCCTGAGTGTTAGAGCAGACCGATACTCCACAGGGTTTTCAGCAGGTGTCATTGTAGATTACATATAGGCCTTTTCCATATAGGAAGTAGATTCAGTAGAGGTCTTTCTTCCATATAGGAAGTAGATTTCATATAGGTATTCCTTCCATATAGAAAGTAGATTGCAAAAGAAAGGAAGGAAGGAAGAAAGCAAGCAAGCAAGTAAGCAAGCAAGCAAGCAAGAAAGAGAAAGAACGATTGCATATAGGCTTTTCCCAGGGTCTCTCCCCACTGGGTAGGTTCAAGTTGCCAAATTTTCTGTTAGTAACCTAGCTCAAATGGTTTGCTCTGCCCAGAGATCTAGTGCTCAGTCCAGATTAAAAGAAAGAAAAAGACCAGAGACTCAAAGAAGAAGCTAGTCTATAGGACCAATAGTCTAAAGAAACCACAGCCTCATCTACCGTAAGACCAGAAGAACTAGACGGTTCCAACCATTCTATCAGGGACATGATAGATGATCCTGGATTTCACGGGAGAAAAATGTAGAACGAAACTCAAATAATTATAAAAAAAATTAAATGTCACTGGCATAACCTAGCTAGAGGAAGCCCCAGGATATTGTCCTGGGGCACCCTTTAAGCTTGGAACTCAACCCATTACCAGAAGTCACTTTTCAGCCAATGACCGACGAGCTTGTAAAGAATAGAATGTCACCCATCAGTACTATGCTCTCTACATAATCACCTACATGCCCCCAGGGGGTAAACATTTACCCTAGGCTAAGAGGGTAAATGGGACAAAAGGTTGGAAGGGCAGTGGGACAGGGAAGCTAGGCAGAGAGAAACAGAACAACCGGACTAGAAGCAACAGGAGTGTTGTCACATGGTGAGAAATGTAGCCAATGTCACTGAACAACACTCATATCTATAAACCAAACTCACTGCCATCGAGTCAATTCCAACTCAAAGTGACCCGATATAGAAACTGTTCGATGAGATTCTAATTTGCTGTGTAAGCGTTGACTAAAACCACAACCTGATATTTAAAAAGAAGAAAGAAAAAGTGCCCAGTTAATTTGCCATGACTTGCACAAGGCACTGGGCAAAGGAAAAGGTTGGGTAAGGGGAGTGCTAAAAGGCTCTGAATGTTGGTTTCCTGTGCTCCTATCCCCTTTGTCCCCCCCCCCCCCCACTCCCCTGGTGGCATAGGGGGTTAGGCATTAGGCTGCTACCCACAGAGTCAACAGTTTGAAACCACCAGGAGCTCCATGGGAGAAAGGTGAGGCTTTCTACAACTGCAGAGTGTCGCAGGCTCAGAAACCCACAGAGGCAGTTCTACCCTGTCCCAGAGGGTGAATAGGAGTCAGCAACTCGCTGGTAGTTCATTTGGTGTTTTTGAGTTTTCAGCAACGTAGATTGACTTTCTCCCCAATTTAGTGGGTTTATTTGGGGTGGGGGTGGGGGCGATGGGAGGCAAAACCAGATCTGAGGAGCACCATGGTAAGGGCCTCCAGAAGAAAGAAGGGGGTCTCCACACCTGCCTGTGCTCTGTCCTCCGGGTCTCTAGGACCTAGACTTTGAGACAAGCCGAGCGGGAGAGAGAGAGACAGAGGGGAGGCTTTATGAGAGGGAATACTTTCTCCCCCAACTCCTCTCTTTCTCTTAGCGCCTGGCTAGTACAGAGCTGAGGGCGTGCTCAGGCCTTGTCCCAGCGAAGCAGTCTCCCCAGATGTCCTGCCTTCCTGCTTGGGCCTCTTGGATGGGATCAATGTACACCCTTTGATGCTGCCCCTCCCCACCCTCGGGTGGCTCAGAAAGACTGCTTGAGTGGCCAGGCCCTTTTCCAGGATCTCTCCCCACAGGAGCCGCTATTGGTTAAGCATCGTTGTTAAGGGACCCTGCTGGGTGGGCCCTCTGCAGACAGGCAGACCTGTCGTCCTCATGACAATACTCTCAGCAGGCTGTGTTCCATGTCACAGGTTTGGAGACGTGGAATGACTTGCCCGGGTCATGTAGCTCTGAAATGGAGGTGTCAGGATTAAACTTAGTTCTGCATAACTCCAAAGCTCCTGCTCCTAAACTTCTCTCTCTCTCTCTGTCTCTCTCTCTCTCTCTCTCACACACACACACACACACACACACACACACACACACACACACACAATGCTGGGGCTTCCTTCTGAGAGACCTTGGCATGGACTCCGAAGCAGTTGAGTGCTTAACTGTTTGCACCACCAGCAGCACCCGTCAAGCCACTCGGACGCTGCATCAGCGCACATCCCGGGGCACTGCAGAAAGTGAGGAAATGGAAGACATCTTCCCTCTCTCCAGCCACCCCACAGCTCTGCTGAAGAGGGCCCCCCCGGGCCAGGGCCCCACCACACTCAGCTCCCTGGTCACGACCAGCCATAGTTTGACCCCTCCTCTCGGTCAGCTTCTAGTTTGACCCATCTGATCATCCACTCACCTTGCTCTCAACCTCCGTTCAGACCCCAACTACCCACATACTCACTTCAGAACACCCCTAAGAGCCACCTCTCCCTGCTGGGCTCCTGTCACCTCTTCCTAAGGACCTCCTCTTCCACTCACTCCGAACCCTGCCCTTCCCCCGCCAGGAGGGTCAGCCCCCCTCCCCCTCCCTCTAAGGGAAGTGAGTGGAATTTGAGCCCAAACCCCTGGGATCCTTCTGACCCAGCCTAGTCTATTGGAAGTGAGATCAGGCAGATCCTACATGGTGTATTACCCATGATGAATGTTTTATAAGTTGGCTCTTCATTACTGAAGGCTGGGGAAGGCGGGGAAGAGTGGGGGCTGGCAGAGCCCAGGGAGCGAAACAGGATGGGGTGCTGGGTGGCTGAGTAGCTCAGGTGGAGGTTATGGAGGACAGGGGTGTTCTGTGTGAAGAACGCCTGGGCAGCACTCGACGGAGCCTTGACACATTAGCGTGACTACATGTCAGAGGCTGGGAGCCAGGAGGAGTCGGAGTCAAAGGAGGACGATCTTGAACCTGGGTGTTTGGCAGCGCAGTGCCTGTGGGCAAAGAGGGACCTCCAAGGTCATGGACTGGTTCTCCAGCCAGTTGGCCTGGTCTCAGGGCCCCGGGGCAGTGACTCCTTGAGAGCTCGCTATGCTGCCACCCACAAACCCAAGTCCCTCCGCCTGGCATTGTCTGGTTCTAGGTCAGAGAGAGGCTGGCTGCAAACCTGACGAGGCCCTGGGCACGCTTCTCCTTATTCAGTACCCAGGCCTGGCCCAAAGCCAGGGCCCATCCAATTGGGAGCCTGGACTGACTCCCAAATGCCAAAGTCAGAGGCCTTGCTTGGCACAAGACAGTGCCTGACTCTTCCCACCACCAGACACAGCCAGAGTAGACAGGGGCAGCAGCACAGCGCCCAGTCCAATGCAGGACTGCAGCAGCTCCAGCTTGCTGGCTGATATTGACTCAGCAGGTCAGGGCTGAGCCCTGGGCCCTTCTCAGCTTCTGCCAGTCAGCAGGGGTGGGGTCTGTGGGGGGTGGGGTCAGCTCTCTGCCCACCCACCTGGGCAGTTAGTTCTTGAGGTCGGCAAGAGACCCAGATGGGAAGGAAGACAACCAAAGGGGCCTGACTGACACAACCGCCACAGGAACATGGGGCTTGGGGACCCCCTGGCGTTTCTGCCAGCTCCCCCCGTCTGTCTTACTACCACTTACTCCTCCTCTCTCCTCTGGGTTCTCTGGCTCCAAACTCCCCTTCATGCTCCCCTTTGAAGTCCTTTGGTAGCTATGGAAACCTAGTAGCCGGGAAGAAATTGGAATTTGGGGAGGTTCTTGGGGGTCCAGTCCAACAGCCCTTACTTAAGATGTTTGTGTGTCCAGGGTTTGGGAGACATTTCATGCCACTTCAGAAAACGGGGGTCACACTGTGTGTATGCCTCCATGACAAAGAGAGGTCACCCATCCCAGGACCCCCCTCAGCCTCCCACCCTTCAGACACTTCCCCAACCCCACCCTGGGTTCAGAGATGCCAGGCCCACCTTCCTGACTCCACAGCCTCAGGCAGGGTCGACTCCTCTCTCAGGAGTTGAGAGCATCCACAAATGTTTCCTACGGCACCTTTGTGATCCATGCTGTGCCCAGTACTGTCTCGGTGCTGGGCGCCATCCAGTACTGTGACTCAGCCACAACCTAGGACAGGCTAGGACTAACTGCCCTGGACCGGCTTATTAGTTATAGGATCTTCGGGGGGTGGATCCCCAGATCTTTTCTCGGCAAAAAAGCCACCGGGTTCCAATTGCTGACCTTTCTAGTTAGCTGCGGAGTGTTTAACCTTTGCATGCCCAGGGCTCCTTTCCGGTACTGGCTACTCATCCATGAGCAAGTCTGACAAAGTTTCAGTTTTTTTTAAATTCCAAAACAATGCAACCACAAGATCATATCAGATAGTGCCACGTCTGATAAAGAAACCCAGCTGAGGGTGACAGTGCCACGTATGATAAAGAAACCCAGCTGAGGGTGACCGCAGAGAGAGGTACGTCCCCGTGGACTCATCGTCTGCCCAGGGTTTAGAATCAAAGCATTCCAAGTAGACCTAACAGCAAGTACAGGAGGTCGGAGGAAGTGTGGCTGGTTTGGGAAACGGGAACGAAGTGTGGCCAGAGTATAGCAGGGGAGAGGCAGAGAGAGGAGAGGATAAGGTTAGCGAGGCAGTCAGGGGCCAGAGTACAGGGGCTGGTCCCCGCCAAGCAGGATGCTGGGAGGAGTCTTAACCTGATTCTAGGGACGGCAAACATCGCCTAGTCAGGGCTGGGTTTCAGAAATTGGCAGCACTGCCACTGCGTGCAGAATGGATTGGAGGGGACAAGAGCAAACCAGGGGGACAGCCACGGGCTATCATCACAAACCAGCCGAGTGCCCAGGCCTGGCGTGGCCCAGGCTGTGGTGACGGATACGTGGAAGAGTAGCTGCCTGGACAGGGACTGGAGTGGAGATGGGCCCTCGGGGTTCTGCCAGCAGGCCCTGCTGATGGAGGGAGGCATGAGACTGAGAGAAGAGTCAGGGAGACCCCTCGGCTAAACCACCCCTTTGTGTTGGCCACTGTCCTCTGGGCCCTGCGGTTGTGCGTGGGGAGGACAGAGTGTGACAGTAGAGGTTTTCCTACGCCCGCTCAAAGCTGCAACCTCAGAAATAGTCATCTCTCTCCGACATCATCAGCCTCCTGAATTCTCTCCCACTGCTCGTCGAGGTCATGTTTTCTGGGTCCCCAAACCTCAGCCTTGGATCCCTTCACTTCCCTGTCTACACTCACTCCCTGGGGAATCCATCCCATCTCCTGCCAGGAAAAACCCTCTGTGTGCCAAACACTCAGGGATGTCTGCCTTCACCCTGGCCCTGCCCTCAGAATTCAGCTGCGTGCACACCTGCCTGCCCACAGCGCCACCTGAATATTCACTTGGTCCACTCACACTTCTCGTGTCCAAAACCAAACCCCTACACATCCCCCTCTACACTTGACCTCGCGTCCTCCCTCCATTCAGTTGTTCAGGGTAGAAACTTTGAAAAGCCCCAGGAAGGCTGTCTGTCTCTCACAGGCCATGTTTCAATCCACCGGCAAATCCCATCATCTCCACTTTCAAAAGAATCAATGTCCCAAATTCCAATCTCGCTCCACGAGGTGCCCTGGTGGCGTCCAGGGTAAGTCGCTGTCCGCTGACTGAGTCCGCCGCGAGAGCCCACCAGTGGCTCCATGGGAGGAAGACGCGGCAGCAGCGGGATTCCGGCAAGATGGACGGCTTTGGAGACCCCGTGGAGCAGTACCACTCTGCCCTTCTAGGGTGGCCGGGAGTCGGATTCAACTCGACGACGGAGAGTTTGGTTTCGTCGTGGCTTCTCACCACTTTCAGCAACTCGGAGGATCTCTTGCTGAAGGATGTGTAATAACTTCACAACTGGTGTCTCTGGCCCCACACCTGTCTATTCTCCACCCAGCAGTCAGAGCACGCGGGTGAAACCCCAAGTCAGATGTGTCTCTGCTGCGCACAATGCACCACTGGTTGGCTGTCTCATTTGCTAAAAGCCCACGTCTTCTCAAAAGTCCTCCATGACCTGCCTGTCACCACCACCCCTTCTCTCCCTCTCTGGCCTCACCTTCCTTCACTTTGTTACGATTCCCCTAATGCCATAAGCTGGCTCCTGCTTCAGGATCTGCCCACTTACTGCTCCTTCGACTTCAGTGGGTCTCAACTTTCCCCTCCTCATGCTGCCACCCTTTCATACAGTTCCTCATGTGGTGGTGACCCCCCCCAACCATAAAATGTTTTTGTTGCTACTTCATCACTGTCATTTTTCTACTGTTATGAATCGGGTGACCCCTGTGAAAGGGTCCTTCGACTCCCCCCTAAAGGGGTTGCGGCCCACAGGTTGAGAACCGCTGCTCTACTTGGATGTCTTTTCCCTCAGATTCTGAATGCCTCCCTAGTGCACCCCCATCATGGGTCAGCCCAAACGTGAAGTGACCAGCGAGGCCTTCTTAGATTACTCTGTGCAAATCTGCTAATGCCCCCATCCACCCTTTGCACACACACCCCCACTCCGTAATGGTTATCACTGTCAGAGGACCTCTGTACCTGTCCATCAAACTATGAGCACCATCATGACAAGGATAGAAATTCGTGGTACCCAGAATAGGACCTGACACACGACAGACCCTCATCACTCTTTCCCCCATGCATGAATGAAACAATCAATGAATCAAGGGGAGATTAAGGTCCTCGAGTGGCAACTGGCTCTAAGAGTCAAGATCTGACTTCTAGTGCTAGCTGTGACACCAGCTGTAAGACCTTCGGGTCTCAGGTTGCCCATCTGTAAAGACTCCCAAGGTCCTTTGCAGCAGTAGCAACAGTCTAGAATGTTCCAGAACGCTGCTAGAAGGGAGAATGGACAGGCCCTAATGGAGAGAGGGTTCTCCCCCTCCTTTCTAGTTAAGGCCTGCGTAGACTCTTTGCTAGAACATTTGATATGAAAGGCAAGGCTCAACTTGGACTTGGCAGGGCTTTGGAGCCATCCTAGGCATGGGTGAGGGGACCACCCCACCTGCTGAGTGGGGCTGAGTATAGGTCTGGCCATGGGCCATGGGCTCCTCCTGGGAAGACAGTTCCTGTGAGGGAAAGGTGGGGGTGGGGTGGGGGGTGCTATTGTAAAGCCAGGACAAGGGGAGGGGAGGTGGGCAATCAGGAGGGGCCCCGAGTTGGGGAAGGGAGGCAGAGAGAGGGACTTCTGGGTGACTCACCTGGGCCTACCCATGGGTCCTCAGTGAGGCTGGGGATCAAGCTTCCATGCATTCCTCAGCAGACCCGCAGGGCCCCTCATGGCACCAATGCCCAAGCGAAGTGACGGGCCTTTTGGCTGGGAAAACCTGGTCCTCCTCCCTTTCCCGGGCCTTGAAACAGCTCCCTGCATGTTTTTCCCGAATTAAATGGGCTGAGCATATTGGGCCGGCAATAACCCCTTGAAATCAGTTGTTATCACAGTTAACAACCAGTTTGGCTTCAGTTCAGGCTGTTAACTATCAAACCACTAAGTGCCGGTAATGATTGATTCTTGGCCAGTTGCAGCTTGAGTGGGCTGTAAAACTCCATTAGCCAGGACTCTATGGAGGCAGCAACTTAAAGGATAAACAACCCGGTGGGTGCCCTAGCCCAGCCTAGCCCCACTGCTCCCAGACTCAGCTCCCATGAGTCCTAGGCATGGGCTTCTCCGAGAAGTCAACCCCTTCCCCAAGCTTCAGGTGGTCTCAGAGAACAAACAGATCCCTGCCCTCCTGTCCGTGCCTCTCCCCCATTCAACTCTCTCCTCTCAGGAAGGCAGACGTGGCTCTCAGGGTCGCCCACATCTTCTTCCTAGTGGCAATCATGTGGTACCATACCAGCTCACCCCCAGTGGCACTCAAGCCCCCCTGGTCTGGGGACTTAAGGATTCACTTTGGTCTAACCAGTGACCAGCTTTGACCCAGCCTAGCCCCACTTTGTGGCCAGGATCACAGGCAGAGAGCCTGACATTCCGTCCGCCAACCCCAAATGCTCCCCCCCCCAATCCCAGACTCCCTCCTCCCCTGTGGCTTCCCCCAGGAATTGCTCTCAAACAAATGAAATGTGGGTAATTACTGGGCTGGGGGCTGGACAGGCGGCCGTGCAGATGAAAGCGTTTCCTGGACGGTCTCTTCATTTGCATGGCATCAGAAGCTGCTCAGAAGGTGTGACTTTTCCCACAGGGGGACCCCAGCCTGTCCTTGCACAATAAAGCCAGGCTGCTCACCCAGAATTAATTAAAGGGGGAGGGGAGGGAATGGAGCCAAGGAGGAGGTACTAAGAGCTGGGGGGGCTGGAAGAGAAATATCTAGAACCCTCTCCTGCCGGCCCTAATGTCCATGAACTAGGAGACACCCACTCTACCCGGAGCCCCTTACCACCCCCATGACAGTTCAGAAGAGCCGAGGTGAGCAGATGAAGTGTACCCCAAACCTCTCATCAACAAGGCTCTCCACAAGCCCTGTATCCACCTGGGAGGGTGAACCTTGGCCTTGGGGCTGCTACCCTGGGAAGCCCCCTTGACTAAGAAGGCTTGGGGTATCCCGCACCTAACAGTGATGTAAGCAGTAGGGACCTGAAGACCTCTGGATGACTCAACAGCCGGGTTGTGGGATCAGGCCAGAGGCACCTTTGAAGAATGCAACAGCGGCGGCAGCAGCGGCAGCCAGTGCAGAAGCCTCAAGAATGAAGTTTGGACCAGTTCCACCCCCACACCTGCTTCCTCTGGACTCGGAGCCTCCTTGGGTCTGGAGAGTCTGCCCTCTGCGGTGTGATAACCTCCCTGCCCCCAATACGTGACATGGATGGGTGAAAGGATGGGTGATCGATAGTCTTCTCCCGGACTATTGATGGGCTCCATTCTGACCCCTCTCACCTGGGCTTCCTTACTCCTGAAAGTCCTCTCTCAAACTCGTCCTGCCAACACCTGACCAGCTGCTTTTCTCTCATGGGCCAGCTATGATATAGATTATCTGTTACAGATGATTATGATATATATATGACTATATCTATACACACACACTGTTCACTCTGCACACATACACATAGTCCTATCACTAGGTTACAAGGCCAGCTTCCCTTCCCTCCCAGGTAGCTTGAATCCATCACTCCAGAGGTGGACATCCTTCCTGGACAATAGGTCCCTGAGCTTAGCACGTTCTGCTAACAGCCAGATCTCCCAGAGCCCATGCCTGTTCTGCCTCCCCATCATCAACACCAGCTTGGGAGTCCCCCCGCCCCTTGCCCAGCATGCCCTTCCTAGGAAGCTGACTGCCGCTCTTCTCACTCATGTTTTAGAGCCTGAAACTCAGAAAGAATCGCTCTGGAATCTCCAACCTGTCTCCCACCACACAGCGAGAGGTACTGATTTAAAAATTCTCACTGAATCCATGATTGCAGTGACCTAAAGGATTCATCTGCTACCGTGAGGTCAGCAGTTCCAAGCCACCAGCTCCTCTGAGGGAGAAAGATGAGGCTTTCCACTCCTGTAAGTGTTCACAGCCTTGGAAATCCAAAGGGGTAGTTCTACGCCATCCGAGACCATTGCTATGAATGAGTTTGGCGGTGGTCAAAGGTTGGTGACTGTTGGCCTGGAAGTGGCTAGGGAAGTGTGACTGCCCAGCTCAGAGAGGGGTGGCCCCAGTCAGAGCTTCCAGAACTACTGAGAGGTCTCTTCCCCTTCCCCACCCCCATTCGCCGAGGATGACCCTGATGACCACTAGAACCCCTCTAGTGACCATGGTGACTGACAGGCTTGGGCATCTGGGCAGGCTGGAAGAAGGTTTCATGACCCAACTGCTGGGACAGGGAAAGGGAAGGGAGAGACCCTGCCAGGACCCTCTGCTACACACATTTTTAACAGTGATGTGAAATGGATAGTCCCATCCTTGACTAGCAACTAGTACACAACCCATGGAGTTCTGGCGGCATAGTGGTGACACAATGGGCTGCAATCCACAAGGCCAGGAGTTCAAAACTACCAGCAGCCCTGTGGGAGAAAGCTGAGGCTTTCCATGCCTGTAAAGTTACAGGCTCAGAAACTCACAGGGGCAGCTCCTCCCTGTCCTGTCAGGTCACTGAGTCAGCACTGACTGGATGGCACTGAGTAGGTAAGTATACAACCTCCCTCCATTGACACCTGCCTCTAACAGCAGTTCTCAACCTTTGGGTCGCGACCCCTTTGGAGGTCGAACGACCCTTTCACAGGGGTCGCCTGATTCATAACAGTAGCAAAATGACAGTGATGAAGTAGCAACGAAAATAATTTTATGGTTGGGGGGGGGTCACCACCACATGAGGAGCTGTATGAAAGGGTCCGAGACTTTAGGAAGGTTGAGAAGCACTGCTCTAAAAGCACAGAACTAAGTCCCAACCCTTCCCTTCCCGCCCCTACCTGGCTCTGACACCTGGGGTCACAGGTGTCCTTCCTCTGGGGTAGAACCAGCCCCTCACCCTCACCGGCAGGGAACCCCGCGCCTAAAGCCCAGTCTAGGCCCCAAGCCGGCCTTCCCGAAAGTGAAGAAGACACGTCACACTACAGCCAAGTGGAATACAAAAATAGAGCCTCTCTTTTGTTTAAAAAAAAAAAACCCAACAGCAAACAATTATCCACAACTAGACGGGCCCCAGCTCCTCCCCTGCTGCGGAAGCCGTGCGCAGCTGTCCAAGGTCGGCCGGGTTCGGCGGTGCAGGGAGGGCCGGGCGGCTCCTATCGGGGCTCCGGGGCCCAAGTCCTCTGGCTGCCCCGCAGGCTGCGCGTGAAGGGCGGGTAGTTGAGGAACTCGAAGCGCAGGCTCTGCTCCGTGGTGTGGTGGCCGCGGGGCAGCCGCTTCATGAAGTGGACCTCGCGCTGGTGCTGGCGCGTCTTGGAGCCCTTGCGGGGCCGGCCCTTGCGGGTGAAGGCCATGTACCAGCCCTCGTACTTGGCGTTCTGCAGGGCCGTGTAGTTGTTCTCCAGCACGATCTCCGTGAACACGCAGTCCTTGCCTTTGCCGTTGCTCTGCAGGTAGGGACCGAGACCCCGCGTTACTGGGCTCCGTGCGGAGCCGCCCCCACCCCCACCCCACACTCCCCGCGGCCCAGGCAGAGGGCAAGCGGCCGCAGACAGCAGGCGGACACCCCAGCAGATGGCGAGGTGGGCACCCGCTCTCTAATCCCTTACAACCCGCAGCCCACCCGGCAACTTCCTGTCCTCCCGGGCTGCAGTGACACATGGCTGGGCCCCAACACAGAGAGGCAGAAAGGGGGGCCCAGCGCGAGCCCGCCTGGCCTCCTGCCCACCGGGCTGGCCAGAGTCACTGGGGCTCTTTCCCCACCTGCCCCTTCAGCTCCCTCAGGACCCTGACGCCCTGGCCCCTGGGCAGCCACCCTATGGGGGAAGGGAAGCTCTGGGCCCCAAGCCCCAGAAGTTCAGGAAGAGGGGCGCTTGAGGCTGGAGAGGCGCCGTGACTAATGGGGCCATTTCAGAGCTAGGCTGAGGGGCTGGGCCTGCGGCTTACTGAACATTCCAAATGCTGGTACCATGTAATTGGACATAATAGCAAAGCAATTTGGCGATTTGTTAAAAAGATATATGGAATTTACCAACACCCCCACCCCCACCCCAGCCCCTTCCCAAACCGGCCTTCCTCCTCCTCAGACTTCAGAGCTGCACACTCTCTCTCTCTCTCTCTCTCTCTCTAAGTTTCCTTCTCCCTTGCCCCTACCCCAATCTTCAGGTAGGTCAAGGGCAAGCTGGGGCTCTAGGGGTCCCACCGGGCTGGTTGGGCAGCTCCCAAGGGCCTCCAGGCCCCACCTTCCTGCTGGGGCCTCACCTTGGCAATCAGCTTCCCCTTCTTGTTCATGCAGATATAGAGGCCGGTCTCGGCTCCGCGCACGCGCACTCGACTCCCAAAGGTGTCCGTCTCCACAATGAGCTTTGCTGTCAGGGCAAGGAGGAGGGCTGCTGATGGACAGAACCGTGAGCCCTCCCCCATCCCTCCCAAGGCCAGGTCCTCACTCGCTGACCCACAGACTTGTCACTCCCAGTAGCCACCCCTGGTGTCCCAGGATCTGACACCCAATTCTCAAAAGCAGGGCACCCCTGAGAAAGACAAGCCACTTTTTTGGGCATGGGGCTCCTGACCAGGGCCGACCGAGGGGAACGGATGAGATGCCAGCTTATAGACTGGGTTCTGGAGGAGAAGTTCTTGGGACTCTTCGATCCAAATGGCGGAGTCCTGGTTTTCTACCAGATAGGATTGAGTTGTATGGTAAAACTCCAAGCCAAATGTCCATTGACCGGTGTTGCACGACTAACCAAAAGATCTCTGAGGTTCCTTCCAATGGCAAAGATTATGTGCACCTGCCCCACAGATCCTAACCCCCGTCCCAGGGATTCCAGCCCCCACCTGCCCACCCACCCACTACCTCCTGCTTCAGACTCCATCCCTTGGCCGGTCCCAGCCTCGTCTGCTGAGAAGGAGATAGGATGGAGATGGGCCTCCTGACCCTAACAGCCAAAGCTGATAGCTTTCCAACACTGCAGACACTGACTGAGAGGACCCTGTCCCTTCCCCATTGCTTTCCGGTTCCCATCGTCCCCAGCTCCCAGGTCATGAAGTCAGCAACTCCCTGGTCTCGTCTCCATCAGCCCCATCATGGTAGCCTGTGTCACCACAGGCAGAGACCACTTTCTGTGGGTGAGGAGGGGAGAAAGTCGGGGTGCTTGCCTCTCAGTCTGGAGACCTGTGAGATGGGGTTGAATTCTGTGCCCTCCAGCCCTACCTGTGACCACTCTGGGGTCACAGAAGCCTTAGTCTCTGCACACCCCTCCCTCGGAGGTTGTCCCCGAGAGGGGAGGAGGCTGAGTTAGTTGTCTGGAGATGGGACAGAGCCCAGCTCTGCCTTCCTGGAGGCAGCAGTCCCTGACCTGCACTGACACACGGGCCCTTTCTCCGTCCCTGAGACAGAGCAGAGCAGAAGGCTGGCATCAAGGTCAGCATGGCAGCCTCATTGGCCAGTCTCTGATGGCCCCCTACTCACACAGGCACTGCGCTGGGACCCAGTGGCCAAGTCCCCAGTCTGGCCCCAAGTCAGCCACGGAAATGCAGCTGTCACCTCCCCTCCCACCCACCTTCTCTTAGTCCCAGCCAGACTGCCTTCCAGAGCCAGGAGCAGCTGCTTCTAAGGAGCCAGGATGGCCACTGAGGGGGCCAGCGAGAGGACCTCACTCAGAGGATCCTGATCACACCGGGTGGGACAGCTGGGGATGGAGCAGGTCCCTCGCTTGGACCCGTGAAGAAGCCATCAATCTCTGCTAGGTTCCCCCAGACTCCTCCTGGCCCAGCCTCTGTCTTGCCTCTGGAGCCTCAAGGTCTACCTTTCCCTGTCCTGCCAGCAAGCTGCACCGGCAGGCACCTAAGGAGCCTCCTGTACACTGCAGGAGGGAAAAGGCCATCGGAACCCAGAGCTCGGAGGCCAAATTTCCCTGCCCCTGAGGCTGCCTAGCCTCCCCTTCCCACTGAGAACCCCAAGGATGCTGGACCATTTGCTCCAAGGGAGCAAACCCAGGAGGGTGCCAGGCCTTCCATCCCTTTCCTAGGAAGGGGAGAAGGGTAGGGAGCAACCAGTTTAGAGGGACAAAGGGACCTTAGGCTGGCTGGCCCAGTCAGCCCAGCAGGGAAGCTGGGCCCACCGGCAGGCTGCCCCTGCCCCCACACCAACCCGTAGCAACCCCTCTCTACTTCCCGGATGGGTCTGGGGAGCCCGGCTACAGTTTACAACGGGCTTTCCCCTGACTGGCCGGCTCTTGAAAAGCTTAACATTTTCAAGCCTGTTCTTCCACCCCAGTGACAGATTTATCCCGGGAAAATTATGTCTCCTTCTCCAGCTTCGAAGGGAAGCCAGCTCTGTGGATGCAGAAAAAAAATGCAGCGAGACATACTCGATCCCCCAAACTGGCTGGAGAAGAGGAGAAAGTATTCAGGAAATGTTAAAAAAGGTGAAAGTAAGAAGAGTTTTAATCGTTCTGCCAGACGCGGGGGTCTCTCCAGAGATTCACAGAGAACAATCTTGACCCTCTTTTTTTTTTTTTTTACATTTACAGACTTGCAACCCCTTTCAAAGCCACATCTGAAAAAGGGCTTGTTCTTTTGCTGTTTTATATCCTTCTTCATTTTTCTTCTTAGCTCTTAAAATGCCTCACCTTTTTATTACATTTTAATAGAGTCTTCCCTTCGCCTTTCATGCTTGTTTAACTTGGTCATTATTTAAAGGTTTTTAAACTCACAATAATCGCTCTCTAAAAACAACACCCCCCTCCCGGAGGACTTGCTTTCCTCTGGGCACCTCCAGGTCCCTGGAAATTGGCCCGCTTTCAAGCCAGGAATATTGAATGTTTTAAAAATCAATCAGCCCACAGCCCCTCCAACCGCCAGTAGCTCCGGGGAACACCACCCCGCCGGCGGGAGCCGGGAGCCGGGAGCCTGGTCCAGGATCCTAGTCCCAGTTGCT
>NW_022103968.1:27032234-27033180 GCF_000313985.2 Echinops telfairi | reverse complement strand
GGGGGGTTGAAGGGGTGTAAAGGAGGGGGTAGACTTTCTCTCTTCTCTACCACTCTCCTGTGGCAGGCCACATATCTGAAGTCTGGGCCCCCTCCCCCTAAAGCCCTTGCCTCCACCTGCGGAGTGTATAGCAAGTGTGGAGACAGAGACCTGGCTTCACACTGGACTGCTGCAGGGATGGGGCACCTGTGGGTCAAACTCTCCCCAGGCCCCTGGCCCGGTCCTCCGGGTCTTCCCTACTCCAGCAGACCCTTACAGACATCTTTTTTCTTTGCCTTCACTTGTTCTCTTCTGAGCTGGGCAGTCTACAGGCCCCCGCCTGCCCAGAGAGGCCCAGGCGGTCCCGGGCCCGCCAGCCGGCTTTGGCGCCTTACCGAAGGGGTCGCCGTCCTCTGCCATGGCGTTGATGCGCTTGTTGGCCAGGACCTGCACGTGTTTCCCGCTGGTGCGGCTGTACAGTTGGTAGGTCCGGATGAGGCGGCGGCTGAGCTGATCCGTCACCAGGCTCTGCTCCCTCACATGCTGTGTAAAATTAGGTGAGGACTGAACAGTTACCTTTAGGAAATTGAAAAATATACAGCACGCCATTATAATGCTACTCTGCCCAGGGGCCCGAGTGGCCCCCAGGGCCCTGCCCTGCGCATCCCTCCGAGCTCCTGGCCGCCGCCGCCGCCGCCGGCAGGTGAGCGCCCGTGGAGCGGCCGCCGGCCCCACCTGTTGGGAACCCGCGGGGTCCTGCCAGCTGCAACTGGGAGCACGCGTCCCCAGTCCTCTGGTCCCTGCCCCGGGGCCGCCCCGCCAGCCCGCCTGGAGGCGCAGGGTGCTTTTAAGTGGGAAGGCAGCCCTCCTCTCCCGGTGACATTTATAAAGACAAATTCACGGAGCAAATGTTGAGGGTTCCCGAGGCCTGGTCGGCTCGCCAGCGGACCCGGAGGGGGTCCCTTCG
>NW_022103968.1:27008353-27031245 GCF_000313985.2 Echinops telfairi | reverse complement strand
CTCTGGGCTCGGACACGCTGGGGCCGCCCGTCGGGTAGGACGGATGCGCCTAGTCCCGGACCTCAGGGTGCCTCTGAGATCCCGACTGGGTGCTGGCTTGGGCGCGGTTCTCTCCCTGTGCATGTATAAAGGAAGGTCCGGCTGGCTCCCCCATTGCTCCCTGCGGAGCTCGAGGAGCGCACTCAGTCTCTAGGGAGCCAGAAATACCTGCCCTGATCGCCATCAACCTCGTGCGTGCCCCCACAACTTGAGCTCAGGAGGCCCCATCCACTCCGTGTGGAAAGCGGACCCCAGAGGTCCCTGAGAGAACGCACAGCCAACGCCGCCAAATCCTGCCAGCAAACGCCAAACCCACTGCCGCCGCGCAAAGCGACCCTATCGGACAGATTGAGCTGTCCTGGTGGGTTTCCGAGACGGAAACTTTTTCGGGAGTAGAAAGCCTCATCTTCCTCCCTGGGAAACCTGCAGGCAGAGAGAGCAGAAAGAATGGCTTTCCTTCGTTGGGACTGTCCAGCCCTTGGTGCCCCCTGCCCCTCTCTCCCCACCTCCTGCACAGCTCACAGATACCTGTATTCCTACCATGTACAGGGAACTAACTTGTACTTTGGGTACCGGTGACCACAGGCATTGCCAAAGACTTTCCATGTCCCTGACCCCCACTCCCCAACTCATTCTGGGCGAAGGCTTCCGGACCGACCGACCCTGTGTCATACTGCTTCTGTGGGAGTAGCCTGGGTTGGGAGAGGGGCCCTTGGAACAGGTATTTCTGATCAGCAGGTGAAGTCACAGGTACCCTTCACCCACAACCCTCCCATAGGCCCCCTAGTCCCTCCGGCCAGGCTGGAAGGGATGGATGGGTCCAGGAAGCCATTAGGACAGAGGTGGGAGGCTGACACTTGTCCCAGCAGCACAGCCGGGCTCTGCCTGCCTCTCCTCTCCTTGCGTCCCACAGCTCCTACTCCCAGAGCTGAGAAAAGAGTCCTAGAAGGAGCCTTCCAGAGCCCACCTGTTGCCCGCTCTAGGGTCGTTCATCCAGGTAGCTATTGGCCACCATGATGGGGTGGGGTGGGCAGGGGCTAGGGCTCAGTTCAGAACTAACAGCTCCTGACCAGACCAGGCCAAGCTAAATGAATAGAGGCTTGGGACACTGGCCCATTGGTAACTTCCCCCAGCACGGTTTGCCTTCATTACCCGCTTCGCACCACCATTTACTGAGCACAAAGGTGTGGCAGGTGGTGTCCCCACTCCCCCAGACACCCTCACCCTGCCCCCCCCCACCCCCGCTGGGAGGTAGGTCCATCAAAGGAGATCATCAGGCAGGCTCTGGGTGGTCCTGCCGCTGGCCCAGGTCAGTTCTTTTCCTTCATCACCTCTCAGCACTGTGCAGTCGCTCGCTCCGTGCCAGCCTCTGCCTCTGCCCTGGAATGTAAGCTACAAGAGGGCAGAGAGGATGGCATGTGCGCCCCATCTTGCCCTCATTAACGACTGGATGAGTGAGGGAAGGGACAGTCAGTTGGGAGGCAGCCTTATGAGGAGAGTCTGATGGGGACAGCAGGAAGCAGGGGGGGCGGCACCACAGGGCAGCTGGGGGTGCCTGCACTATCCTTCGATGGGATGTGCAGGATTCTGGCGTCCCAAGTAGGAAGATCCCTGGCCCTTGTCCTTCCCTGCGGAGGGGGGAGGGCAGGGCAGAGCACCTGGCTTAGACTAGCTTCAGTCCTGGTTCTGGAGCCCGAAGAAGGCTCTGTGGGCCCTTTAGCTGACAGTCCCGACCCCACCCCCCACCCCACCATCTTCCCAAGGAAACAAGGATCCTGGTCATAGAGGCCCACTTCCCAGCGTGGGGGAGGGGCCTCTCAGAACTCTTGCGCACCTGGAGGTTCTCCAAAGTGCGCTCTCCCCCTCTAGTAATAGTCCATTTGGATAATCCCAAAGTCTAGGGATCTGGGGCGGAGTGTTGGGGATGAGGCACCCCCACAGCAGGCACCCAAGTTGCCAGGGCACATCCCCATGACTGACAGATGCAAATGGACGCCCCCCCCCCCTTCCCTCCCTCCTTGATCGCCTCCCAGCCAGCTCGCTCCTTCCTTTATCTTATCAAAGCCCCGTAATTACAATTGCTATTTGGTTTCCTCGAATCTGCAATCAGAGCTCCCGGGCCCTGATGAGGGAAGCCTGTCAACCTGATCGCTGAGTGACAGCCTGGCCACCTTCCCTGGCTGCCCCCACACTCCGCAAACACACACATACACTCTGCAAACACAAACACACACTCTCCTCGCCAACGCAAACACGCCCTTGCCGGGGACCCAAACACACACACCTTCTGCCTCTTTCCAAGTGCACCCCTGGCCCCCGCCGGGCCAGGCCCCTCAGATCGCCACCAGCGGCCGCCCCGACCGCAGCTCCTACACCCCGTTCAAAGCGCCGCAGACTCCCGGACACCGTTCAAATGCAAATCACCCAGACTCCGTTAAGCGCTTGGGGCCCCGTCTGGGAGTCACCACCCGAGGACCACCCGCCCCCCATACGGGTCTGCCCCTCCTCCAGCGGTCTACCACCCCCCACCCTGATGTGGGCCCACAGTCCCAAAAGCTCTAGGACAAAAGTGAATTGGCCGCGCTTGGGGGGAGGGGTGGAGACTGATCTGGATTGGGCCCCCACTGCGGAGGGTCGCAGACTGATGTGGATTGGGCCCCCACTGCGGGCACGCTGAATGTGCGGGGCCATCAGCAGGCTCGCAGGAGGCTCATATCCGGCCAGGCCACGCAGGGGCTCTGGGGTGGAGGATCCCCTAAATAACTTTTTCCTGCACTCAGTCGTCTCCGCAGCACGGAGGAGTTTGGCACCTGGGGGCAGGGGAAGGGATGACTTCAACGCCAACCACCACTTTGTTTCCCTGCTCAAATGAGAACCTTTCCCAGAAAGGAACGAATGGATGGATGGGTGGTTGTATGAATGAACAAACGAACTCAGCCTCAGTGACGTATCCCTCGCCTTCTGCCTAAAATTCTGTCACCCAGACACCTCTCCAGACACACAAGTCCTGCACCACGTGCGCACCTTGGAGAGGCTGCGTGGGGAGTGACACCATCACCAGCGTCTTGGGTTGTTTCAGCCACGTCCACCAGAGGGCGCGAGATCCCTCCTCCCCACGTGCCTGAAGTCGGTGGAATGGCTCCCACACTTACTCTCCTACTGCAGTCCCCTGGATACTTGGAGGCAAAGACTTCTAGAAACTCCTCGGTAGACTGGGGAAGAGGGACCTGTGACCCAGACTGCCATCTCACAAAGGGGTCTTTAATAAGAGGCTGCACATAGGGGCCTTGCTCCCCAGCACAGCTGGTAAGGAAGGGCTTTTGGGGGTTTAGGGGGTGTCACTCCCTCCAAAGCCGACTTCCCCAGCCCTCTGCCTGTCCCCTCCAGTTCTATCTCAGGCCCCTCTCATTCTCCCAGGAGCTGCTAGTATGATGTGGTGTGGCCTGTTCCCAAATCCTGGTTTCTGTCCATCCTTAGCCTGTTTGGCCCCTGGCTGTCTCAGGATGTAACCTTTTGTTTGTTGGCCATTGACACCCCGCTCATCAACACAGCTGCTGAACTGCTGACCCCAGAGCAAGCTGCTCACACTCTAGGGCCCACCAGGTACATCCACATCCAGGGCTCAGCCGGGCGCAGCAGTCAGGGGCCGGAAGGAACTGCCTCCAGGTACCAGAGGTCCCCAGACCAGGCGGTATGCTGGGGGTCAGGAACCCCTCAGCTCAGGAGACCAATTCCCAGGGGTTTTTCTCCCCCACCCCCATATGCCAGGCCACCCGGATTCTGGTTTCTCTGTCACCCAATCTGGCCAGCCCCCTCCATCTGGAACCCGGAATCAGGTTTCTAAGGGCCAGCCCAGTGCAAGACCGCCTGAAAGGCTCAAAGCAGCAGCAAGGACTGGCCCCCACCTGACCCCTCATGGGCCCTCCCTGGGCCTGAGCCCCTCACAGGGCTTGGGATGCACATTCCTCAGGCAGCTTAAGCCCCCTTATCTGCCCCCTGCCCATCAGCCTGAGTGCTGACAGAGACCCAGACCCTTGTTTGGACACTGATAACCTCCTGGAATGGCCCACCCCCCTACCCAGAGGGCTGGGAACAGTCTGGGTGTTGCGAGGTCCCCTCCAGCAAGGGAGTTGAGGGCCCCCTGGAGACAGCAGGATCCCACATTTCCCGGACTCCCCCAGGCCCAGGGAGACCCTCAGTGCGGCTGCAGTGCCACCTGGTGGTCCCTAGGGGAATGTCATCCCACCACAGGAAGAAACCACTCAAATGATTTGCCAAAAAAACAAAACACACATGCCATTTTATTTAAACTTTTATCCAAAAAATGTAAAAAGGGGTAAAAATGTGTAACCTGAGCTTGAACTACTGACTTCCACTCCTCAGAGGAAGGTGGGGGGGAGGACAGGGGGGAGTCAGGCAGAGGTTGAGCTTTCCTCCCACCCTGGGAGAAAAGGGAAGCCCTGCCCTGGTTGGGTGGGGGGCAGGGCCCTAAGGAGAGCAGGCCCCCTTTTCTCTTAGCACCAACCCAAGCCCCCCAAAACCCTCTTCTTCAATGGAGAAGAAACATTTCGATCTCTTGAGCCCTGTCCAGGAATGCATGGTGCAAAGCGCAGGTCACAGGCAGACTGACCTGTGAGAAGACAAGGGGTTGGTACCTAGGCCCAATCTTCCCCAGCCGGGGACCACCACCCTGGTGCCCTCAACTCACCAAGGAGCGCTAGCGCCTGCCCCTCTGTTTCTTGGCAGGCAGGACAGGGCACAACTCAGCTTCCCCATCCTCGCTGTCTTCTTCCTCACTCTCCTCTTCCTCCTCCGAAATGTCATTGCTTATCGTAACTGGTGGGCACACCAACAGTTAAACCGGTGGGAGCAACCATTGAGTAGTCCTAAACTACAGACTTGAGGCTCTGGGCCTGCAGGAACACTGCCCCTGCCCACAGTTTAGAGGCTAAGTCAGTGGTTCTCCACCTTCCTAATGCTGCGACCCTTTAATACAGTTCATGTTGTGGGGACCCACCCTCAACGATAAAATTATTTTCGTTGCTACTTCATAACTGTAATTTTGTTAATGTTTTGAATCGGGCAACCCCTGTGAAAGGGTCGTTCGACTCCCAAAGGGGTCACGACTCACAGGTTGAGAACCGCTGGTCTAGGCAGAATGAATCCAACTACTAGACTGGGTGTCAAGGGAGGGCAGGACACTGGAGGAGGGGAAGCAGATGATGCAGGAGCCCATGCGTGAGTGAGGGTCCTGTTTCGGGACTGAGCTAAGAGATGAAGCTGGAATGGAGCAGGGGTGACTTGCAGGAGTGGGCAGGACTGCAGCGTGGGCAGGACTGCGGCAAAGGGCATGGGCCAGGCAGCACTCACCAATCTGGTGGCGCCCAGTGATACACACGGGGCCCGAGCCCGACTTCAGGCGGAAGGTCACAGGTGGCTGGAGCTGGAAGTCATCGAGACTGAGCTAAAGGAACACAAGCAGAAAGGGTTGGGCCGGGCCAGTCCCGAAGCTCTCATGGCCCGCCACCCACTCCACTCCACTGCCACCGTGCGGGGGAACTCACCATGGGCTGGCAGGACAACTTGAGGTTGGCCACGGGGACTGCAATCTCCTGATGGTCGTGATTCTGCGCCACGACTTCCACCACATTACACTCGTCCTTGGCGCCCTCAGTGAGGCAGAGCTGGGAAAGGGACAAGGCTTCTGGGTCTCCCAAAGTCAGGCCTAAGGTGGAGGGAGGCCTCTTCCCTAGGGTGGAGCCCCTGGCATGAGGAGCGGCTCCCGTGGTAGGTGTGAAGGGGCAGGGGAAGGCCCAAAGCCGGCTACTCGTTGGCCCTGCGCCCCACCCCCAACCACCCCCGGCGTTCCTCACCATGGTCAAGGCCAGCACGTGCTCGGCATCGTCCTCTTCCTCTACCTTGAAGGTGAAGGAGCGGGTGCCGCCGTTAAGCTCACAACCTGGGAGAGAGCAGTGAGTGTTCATGAGTGTGACGGGGCGGCGGGCACGATTCCCCAAACCTCTGCCACGTGCAGCCAGCGACAGGCTGGCCCTTACACGCCCACCAATGCCTGGCTCTGGGCCCCGCCCCGCTCTACGGGGACGGGCCCGTAGTCTCCTTCGGCGCTCGCATCTACCGGCCAGGCGCCTTCCCGGGGTGGTGGTGGTGGGTAGTAGGGGTGGGGGGCAAGGCAGTCCTCGGTACCCACCCACGTCGTGCACCCAAACGGACTCCTGTTCCTCATCCCGGCCGCTTACCACGGCCACCACTCCCGCCCTTCCCGCTCCCCAGTACCGAAGAAAAAACTGTCCATCGTGACCGGGGCTGGGGCGCGCAGACTCCCGATGCCCTTCACCCGGGCTCGGCTCTCCCGGCTCAGGAACGCTAAGGCGGCAGCGGTGCCGGCGGCCATGCTGCAAAGACCGTTTGCAAACCCCGCCTCCGACACGTACAAAGCGAGAGATTCACGGCCAGTTCCGGCCCCGCCCCTTAAAGGAGACGCTCCGACTGAGAACGGGTAAGACGCGGGGAAAGTTAGGACCCGGGCTACTCCCATAGCCTTACCCGGGAAGCAGCAGCTTCTCACACTTGTCTACCCAGGCAGCGGAGAGGATGTTACCACTCAAGAGTGGATTTGCCTATTTCTTCCAAAAGCCATTCCTGCTACCATTATCTCCTAGCACCCTCCCAGCAGCCTACTCTTCCAACCCACACTAACGACTCCACGACTGTGAGTTTTTTAATGCCCTTACAACTGTAGGTTTCGGGGATGCCCGGGTTTTTAACCAACGGAAAATGCACTTACAGCTTTGTGCTCGGCCTGGCTTTTGATTCAAAAGCGCAGAAGCCATAAGTCTCAGCTATCAAACTCGCCCCAATTCCCCCATTTCCTAGTTTTAGTATCCCCTAAGTATGCTTCCTGCTCAAATGACCCCGAAACCTTTCTATAGCACAACTGCCCTCTGCAAACATATCTTCTTTGAGCCTCAGATGCCAGCTTGACTGTTGATAGGTGTCATTTCCGACTCAGTAACGAAATGAAATACTGCCCCGTCATGCCCCATCCTCACAATTATGTTTGAGCCCATTGTGGCAGCCACTGTGTCAATGCAGTTCATCAGACCCCCCTCCTTTTCGCTGCCCTCTACCAAGCACGAGACCTTTCTCTAGGGAGCGGCCTCTCCGACATGTCCTAGACATGAGATGACGTCTCGCCATCCTGCTTCTAAGAAGGCTGCAGTTCTCCCAAGACAGGTGTTTGTTCTGGCAGTCCGTGGTACTTCTGGTGTTCGGCAGCACAAGTCAAATGCATTCTTCAGTCTCCCGGACTCACTGCCCACCTTCGTTAGATGTCGTGAGATCAGCTCCACCGCCAACTTGAGTGAAAGTGCTTCCCGGTCCTGGCCCTTCTCAAGACCCTAACCACGGTGTCCTTCAGTTAACATGCCCGAGTGTCATCCGGGCTTCTTCCAAGGCGGATTTGTTCGTCCTTCTGGAAATCCATGATATAGCCAATATTCCATAATTTAACGGCATCAAATCTTTAGTCTTCAATATTCAGTCCAGCTTACACAATGTTTATTGAAAATATGGCTTACAATCAGGTGCATACTAGTCCTCAAAAGTGAGATCTTTGCTTAACACTTAAAAAGATTATCCAAGTGAAATGAAAAAAATTGTAAACCCCAATATTTGCTGCTTATTGGTCCAGTTGTGAGGATTTTTATGTTGAAAAGTCATCCATTTGTAAGCCATTTCACCTTGACTTCAAGTCCCATGGTAAAATTGTGTCCTCTGTCTGCCTCCAAACTTGATACCATTCTCAAATCGTTTGCTCACCATACACGTTAAGAATGGCCAAAGGATACAGTCCTGATGCATACCAGTCTTGGTTTTAAACCACTCAAAGTCCTTTGAACAACTGCCTCTCGGTCTATGTACGGGTTCCACATGAGCACAAGTGTTCTGGGACATTTTCCTCGGTGCTATCCATAATTTATGATTCACAAAGCCAAATGCCTTCCTACACCCAATAGAAGACAAACATCTTTTTGATATGATCTGCTCTCAGCCAGGGTCCACCTGACACCAACAAACTACAACTATCTGAAGATCTTCCTTTTTCGATTCTGTAATGAATTCCTTACAGCACTTTTGGCAACATACTGCTGTAACCATTTTAAAATTATCCTCAGTAAAATTTTACTTTTGGTATGACATTCCCCCCAAATAGCCTTTCTTTGAAATGATTATCACTGTCAATCTCTTCCAGTTGGCTGGCCAAGCTAGCTGCCTTACAAATTCTGTCATAGACAAGTGAACATTCCCTCAGTTGGCATTTCACGACCAGGAACTGGGTTTTTTTTGGTCAATGCTTTCAGTGTGGTTTCCTTCAATACTACTGGTTCTCGATCACATGCTACACCTCCTCAAAGGGCTGACTGTAAACCAATTCTTTGGGTTTGGTTGATTCTGTATTCCATTTTGTTTTGGATGCTTCCCCCATCACTCAGATCTTGCCCCTAGCATTGTAATTTGGGTACTGAAGTTGCTTCTTTTACCTTGAAATATGCCAGGCATGTTCTTCCCTTTTGTTTTTTAAACGCAAAGTCCTTGCACATTTCGGTTTTGTCTTCCAGTGTCACCCTTTGGAATCTTCTCTTCAGCTTTTACTTCATTCTTTCTCCCATTTACGTCAGCATCTTTTTTTGTTCCAGAGTGAGTTTCAGTCTCTTCTGATAACTTTAGTCTTTTCTTTCCTGTCTTTTTAATGCCCTTTTGACTTCTTCATATGGATGCCCTTGATGTCATCTCACTGTCTGGTCTTCAGTGTTCAAGGCATCAAATCTATTTGCTGGCCTTGCAAGCAGAGCATAAATTAGCTCAAATGTGGCACCAACTGATGCTGTAGCAGGACTACGCTAACATTCTCTGAACTTGACTCAAAAATAGGCCAAGCAAGTCCTTTCTCCCTGGAGTGTTCTCTCCTAATAGTTTGGTTTATTCCTCCAAGTTTTCCTTTCACCCATTCAGTGTTCCTTATCCTATCCCAAAAAAACCAAACTCACTGCCACAGTTGGTTCGAACTCATGGTGACGCTATAGGGCAGAGTAGAGGGTTTCTAAAGCATCTTTAAGGGAGTCAAAACCTCTCAATATTTGTCCCTCAAAAGCAGCTGTTTTCAAACTGTTTATCTTGTGGTTAGCAGCCCAACACGTAACCTACCACATCAACCTGGGCTCTGTTCCCTATCCTAGCATGTGACATATACTCGTCCAAATTAGCTTTCCTATATGTTACAACCATGGTAAGATGTGGTCTGGCCAGGAAGTGGTCTGCCTCTTTTGGGCTTTTGCCTTTGCCTTGAGGGAAATTCGGAAGGAAGCTCTTTACAAGGATGGGAGTGAGGAAGGCTGCTTTCAAGATCAGTTCCAAATTGTCAACAGTTGGAAAGAGAAGGAATGCCTGACTGTAGGCAACGGGTGAAGGACCCGAGAAGAGAGAGGGCAAAAAACGGGAAGAAGGTTCACAAAATACACCACACACATTCACTTCGTTTTATTTTGCTTCTCGCATGATCTTCAGATAGTTTTACAGTTTGTTTTGTACAGAAACTGAGATGTGATCTAAACAATAAGTGTCATTCCAACCTTATTAAAAATTATAACCATTGAACATGTCAGCATAACCAGCACTTTACAACCTTAAGAGTGATGAAGAATTAAGCCTGGCCATCGGTCTCACAGTGTAACATGTGACCAGAAGCCTGGCCAAAATGATTATTAAAAGCCAAGATAAAGTAACAAGCAAACTTCATAAAAATCCTGATTCCATACGGGGTTGACAACCCTCTAGAGAAAATGCTAGTGTTGTCCACTAGTGATCGAGACACACCCAAATGGAAAACTGAGTGACAATCAGCCCTTGGAAACAATATCCCCCCCCTTCACTTCCCCTTGGCCCTTCAAAGTGCACACTTGGTTCCAGCTTTCTACGTGATGTGTTAAAAACTCTATGAATGAAGAGGCCATCTTCCTTCCCTTCTTTTAACCCAGTCACTGCACTCTCAAGCCTTGGCTGATATCAAACTTGGTAGGAGTATCAAGATTCTCTGGAAGCTCACACTGCTGGGAGTTCTCAGCATCGCAGCCTTCCTTTTCCCTGCCCCTCTGCTCAAAGTTAAACAACTGATGCAAAACCTGCGGGGAAGCAAGATATCCGAATGCTGTTAGGAATCTCTGGAGAAGTCAGCCAGCCATGATGAGAACATGGCTCCTGCAGAGACTACCTGCCAGCCTGCTGCTCAGGCCCTTTGAAAGGATCAAATCCAAATGAAAATATGTGAAGCTTTCAGAATCAGTGATTAAGGGGAAAGAGGAGGTGGTGGTAACTATAAAGCAGAGGTTAAAGGATGTTTATTCTTTATTTCCTTTAAAACTTAGATATAAGCATGCAAGAATTAAAGACCATGATTTAATAAAACCAGTACTAACAGGCCTTGAAATTAAAGGACAGCTGATCTGAGGGAATTGGGACCAATCAGTCCCTAAGCCCTATTTGACAGGTGTCAAAACTAACATTTCACATGCTGACCTGCTATTGAGGTTAATTTCCAGAAGTGACTGCACTTTGCAACAGACTGTGTCCTATTTACAGAAGTTAGGCTCTCGCACCCCAAATGGTCATAGCCTAGCCCTACGTGGGAGGCACTGTAAAAATAATAAAACTTCTTTAAGGAAAAAAAAAAAACCCCACAAAGTGAAGCAAATTAATTTTCCACTATGATTTACATTTTTCAAAGTGCCATCCTGAACTAACACCCTTTCATTTTCAAAAGGAAGGAAAACAAATTACAGAAACAGTAAATGTAAAGAATAATCCAGTTACAGCTAGTTTATATACAAAGAAATTTACAAGTTTGTCATTTTGAGGCTTTGCCACAAACAACTGCACATTCGTCCCTACAAAGCACAATCTGCCTGAACCAAAGGTCGCTACAGGAGACAACTGGTCACGGCTTTACAAAAAGCAGGAAAACTGCCAAAGAGGGAAAGTATTCACTCCACTGAAACTGCCACAATCACCCCATTTGGAATCTCTACCCAGAAGCCTCGAAAACTACAGAATCTTTCTCCTCTCTGCTATCCCCCCAAAAAACCAGAGACATCTCATTCACTAAACCAAGGATGACAGAGTGATTTTAATTACTCTTCGGTGAGAAATGCAACCACACTGGATGCAGACAACAGTGCTGACTACATTTATTAAGGAACCCTCCCTCTATGCCTGGGTTAGAGGTCTTGGCACCTCACAGAAGACCCAAAAAGGAGGAGGCCCACACCTCTGTTTTACAAAGGACTTGCAGCAACACCACCTTCTTCCAACCAGTGGGTAGTCTGAGGTGAGATCGGTCAGTGTTAGTCATCTGTGTCTCCAATCCCTTTAGCCGATTTGCTTCCACTCCAGACACTGAACTGTATGAAGACCCCACCCACCACCCGCCAGGTAGAGCTCAGAGACTCTGACAGTTCGCAATGCGAGTAAGCGTCACAGGCTCCGGCCAAGTATAACCACGTCCTTTGGAAAGCCTTCCATTTTTGCAATTTCGAAACAGCCTAACTTGCTGTAAAATTCCAGAATTCTTTTATCATCCGGTCTCACTTCACAGAAAGCACCCCGGGAACCTAGAAATAAAACACAAATATTTCATACAAATATATAAATAATCCATTCTTTTTTTTAAAATCGTTTTATTAGGGGCTCATACAACTCTTATCACAATCCATACATACATACATCAATTGTGTAAAGCACATTTGTACATTGCCCTCATCATTCTCAAAACATTTCCTCTCCACCTAAGCCCCCGGCATTAGGTCCTCATTTTTCCTATCCCTCCCCAATCCCCTAAATAACCCATTCTATTAGAACTTTGGAAATGAATTGTGATTAATCTTTGTGGTGCCCTGGTTGATTGCTCAGCTAAACCAAAGGTTCAAATCCACCAGCTGCTCCTTGGGACAAAGATAGGGCCAACTGTTTCTGTAAAGATTTGCAGTCTTGAAAACCCTCTGGGCCAGTTCTTCTGTCCTAGTAGGCCCCTATGAATCAGAATTTCACCCAACAGCAATAGCTCAATGAATTTAAAATTCAGTAGTCAGTGAATCTCTTTCCCCACAAATAAAAATCTTCCCAACAAAGAAGGTGTAAAAAAACCTTAAAGAATACCCGATGGGCGATCACGAGGTGTCGAAGGGATCAGGTATAAGGCATCATCAGAACAAAAGAATCTTACCAGAGTGAATGAGGGGGGCAGTGCAGAGTGGAGACCCAAAGCCCATTTGTAGGCCACTGGAGATCCCCTTGCAGAGGGGTCTCGGGAAGGAGACGAGCCAGACAGAGTGCGATGTAGCAACGATGAAACATACAACTTTCCTCTAGTTCCTAAATGCTTCCTCCCACCACCACCACCACCCCCGCCACCCCACCCACCCACTATCATGATCCGAATTCTACCTTGCAAGTCTGGCTAGACCAGAGGATGTACACTAGTACAGATAGGAACTGGAAATACAGGGAATCCAGGACTGATGATCCCTTCAGGACCAGTGGTGGGAGTGGCGATACTGGGAGTGTAGAGGGAGAGTGGGTTGGAAAGAGGGAACTGATTACAAGGATCTACATGTGACCTCCTCCCTGGGGGACAGACAACAGAAAAGTGGGTGAAGGGAGACGTCAGACAGGGCAAGATATGACAAAATAATAATTTGTGAATTATCAAGGGCTCATGAGGGAGGGGAAAAAATGAGGACCTGTTGCCAGGGGCTTAGGTGTTTTTGGGAATGATGAGGGCATTGAATGTACAAATGTGCTTTACACAATTGATGTATGTATGGATTGTGATAAGAGCTGTATGAACCCCTAATAAAACGATTAAAAAACAAACTCATTAGAAACCAGATGAGACTCTCAAAGCCTAAGATATTTACAACCTGCCCATCTTGAGCCACCATCAATTCAGAGTCCAAAACACACAGTATAAATTCACTTCCTCCTTTTTATCCTGTAATATAGTCCAATCCTCACCATGCCCAAACACCAGAACCTCCACAAGTACATGCTCACCATTAGCCTTGAGTGAAGACAGGAGGCAAGCCATCATGCTTTTGGCCACACTTGGATCAGTTACTTTTTTATGAATATCCATCTTTATCAGAGAAGGAAAGTTGGCAAGGAAAGTTTCTGGCATTACTTCCTGTTCTTCGTGGAAACTCAGCATTATTTTCTGGAAGGGAAAAACAAATCTACTGACTTCCAGGAACTGAGCACCCTTTCTATGTTTTTATGTTGACCACCTGGTGGCACTGTCAATGAGGTGGCGCTGGCTGGGCTGTTTAGTGCAAGGTCAGGAATTCAAACAACAGAAATTGCGGAGCAGGACAAAGGTGAGTTTTGACTGCTCCTGAAGATTTACAGTCTTGGAAAACCCTATATGGGGGTAGCTGTGAATCCAAACCAACTCGATGGTAGTTGATTTGGCTTTGGGGTTTGGATGCTGAAAATTACAATCGCCAGATGTGGGACAGCAACATACCAACAGCTCAATCACAAGCACACTGTAGTGTCAATGTCAAGATCCTCCCAAGTGAACAAGGCCATGCAACACTAGCCTTTCTTATTACCTAGCCATCCAGTTAGGGGCAGAAGGCAAACAGTAAAAGAGAAAGAGAATGTGAGTACTTTGGTAGGGGAGGAGACCTGGAGAATTTTGGAACTGGGAAAACAAAGTGCAACAACATGGATGAACAAAAGATAAGGTCACAAATAAGACACTAAATAAAGAGTACTTATTCTTGTCCAGTTGTTCTTTAATACCTTGTTTAATGTACCACTTATTCCTGTATAATGTGCACATATGCACTATTATTGATATTTTTATGCACTATTATTGATTTTTTATACTTTCAAACCATTTTATTCAGACCTAATCGAGACATACCATTCCCCAATTCAATCACATCAAGCAGTGTTGTACAATCACTACCACAATCAGTTTCAAAACATTTTCTTCCTCCTGTACTCCATGCTATCAGTTCCCCTTTACCACCCCCTCTCCTGCCAGACGTCCAGGAAACCTATGAAACAATAAAGATACCTTCAAGAAAGGATTATTTTTTAAATGCTCATATATAAGCCAAAATTCTGTGGAGCCTGGTGGTTTAGTGGTTACGCGTTGGGCTGCAATCCTCTTGGTCAGCAGTTCAAAACTAGCAGCAGCTCCGAGGAAAATTCTATAAACTGAGTAACGTGCAACATGCTTCAAAGAGGAAAACTTCATTGAATTGAGACAGGACAGGTATAGACACTAAGGATTGTTCATAACAAAAAAGCAAATTCTTTAAGAAGTTCACCCCTCTTGTTTTCAATTAAGCTACAACAGGCATTATTACTGAAGAGGCAAGCTAGCTTATCAAACCACCAAATAAGATACTTTTGAGGAACTACTATAACAATGCTCTCAAAAAACAGTTCTAACCAAGGGAATGATGTAAAATGTCATGCTAAGAAGTCCTAAGTAGCAGTTATTGCATAATACGGTGAACTTCATTTGTGTCACTCAACTGTACAGCTAAAAAATGGTTAAAATGAGGACTTTTTTTGGACTATATCATACCACAGTAAGATGAAAAATAATAGACCCTAAGAATCCTTATTTTTAAGATTTTAGAAAATACTTTACAGCAAGCAGTTCCCACAACCCTACACCCCTGCATTACCTCGGCCTCAGAGAGCTCTTTGTCGCCATTGGGCTTGGTGTACTTCTCCTGCATGAAGGGGATCCAGGAAATTTTACATTTTTTAATGAAGGGGGTCACATCCACAGTGCCGAGGGCATAGCCACATATGCCATCCTCATCTTCTAGAACAAAGCAGTAATCAAGACTGAGAGAAAGCAGTCCTCCTACTAACCTGCTCAAAAAAAGGGGAGGGGCCAGAGTGAGCTTATTTAACACAAAATCTCAGACTTACCAAGATCTTACTGTACTTGAATAAAACACTAAGCAGTGTAAAATGGTGTCAGAGAATAGTGAAACATAAAATAGGTTTAAAAAAAAAAAATCCACCCCTACCACCCCACTCATTTTCTCCCCTCCTCAAGAGCTATGACAGACCTATCATAGTAAGTATCTATTCCCAAATCCCAAAACGGATCACATACTTGTCTCCAATAAGGTCAGGCTGACTTTGAAAAGGTAAACCCACTCCATCGTCATACATTTCTCTGCAAATCTTGTACACGGACGCCTGGAAATACAACTTAGTTCAGCAAGACAGCAAGACAAAACTGGCAGCGAGATCTCATAGCAACATGGTTTGTAAGTCTGCCAAACTCGCAAGCGGAAGTACCAAAAGATCTGGCCCGTTAGCGAGATATCCCCTCAGATTTGTTAAATAAAGATTTATTGATTGGGTCACACATGCAAAAAGTGAGTCTAAAACTAAGTTTTAGAAAATACTGAGGATGGTCTTGGCAGGGGGTGGCTTTAATAGTAATAAATGCAAAATCTAGCCAACTGTGAGACTAAGCCTGTGTGCTTCGTGTTCATAGTCCCAGAGTGTTTCACGAACCTGTTTCCTTTAACCAGGTTTGCTTCTTTCTTCAGCCAAGTCAACAGACCACATATTTCACAACCAAAACTTGCAGTATACGAATACATGAGGAGGCTTCAAAAAGTTTATGGAGAAAATCCCATTATCTTTTCCATGAATTTTTTTAAGCTCTATCATGAGAATTAGCTTTTCAAAAGCACCTCATTTAGACACACTGACTCTCTCATGCCAACCCCAACCAGAATGCATTTGACTTGCTAAGGGAAGAACCTAACGCACAGGATGCCAAGAGTCTGAACACCTTGCTTCTTTCTGAAGTCTTCCTGTGGCCAGTGCTTCCGTTCTCTCTTCATCTGAGTTCCATACAAGAGGTACTCAAAAAAACCGGAATTGCTTTCAAAGCTAATTAAATTTTTTTACAAAACTACCTTATTACCTTCAAAGTACTCTCCATTACACTTAATACATTTGTCAAATCTGTGATTCTGTTCTTGAAAACATTTTTCAAACTCATCTGTTTGGATGGCTGACAGCACTTCCATTATTTTTTTTCTTCACTTCTTCTCTGTCGTCAAATCAGTCCTTTTATGTCTCTCTTCATTCGAGGAAACAAAAAGTTGATTAACAGTCTGACCTGGTGTAACTAACTCCAAATGCACCATGAGTTGACATTTTCGTACATTCAGGAAGTTGACGGACGTCCAGAATGAGGTTTGTCATCAATCGACATGTCACCTTTTTTGAAACATGAAAACCACTGTACACCTTTTTCCCACAGTGCTGTCCTTGTACACTGTGTTCAACATTACAACAGTTTCTGTGGCATTTTTCCCCAGCAGGAAACAAAATTTCACAGCCACAAGCTGGTCTCTCAAATCAGCCATCACAAAAAATGAGGTTTGAGTGAAACTGCTTTTATGAAAAAATTCACTGTGACAAGAGAGAACCTTCCCAGGCAACGCCACTAACTCAACTAACTCACAGCGAGTTGTTTTATGCTTGCCAGGCAGGTGAAATTCTACTAGAAAAGCTCCCCTCCATCCAGTGGAATTCCGGTTTTTTTGGTAGCCCCTCGTATGTTCACATGCACAAGAAAGAGTCTTTTAATGATTTAGTAGGAAGGAAAGCATTAACTGTACATCATAACCACCCAGCACACTGGCAGGTACACAATTACCTCATCTTTAGGAAAATATGGTCTGATAGTATAGACTTTGGAGGTAGGAGTCAGTGGAGGTGGTTGAAAAAAGAGATCATTTGCCCCATCAATTGGCAGCAAACGCTGTGGGAAGAAAAAACAGGAGATGGGTAAGTGTGGGGAAGACACTCGCTTCTTCACATGGCTGTGCACTGCAGACTACCAACTAACATTAACTGGCTACTGCAGGCAGACCTAAAGTAGAGGCTGTACTATTGCTTTACTAATAAAAACACCTCTTTGCTGGGGGAGTGTTTCTGAGTAAAAACTACCCAAATTGAGTTATATAGTGGCATATTAATGGGGATTTAAATTTACGGTCAAAACAAAACAAAACAAGCAAACACAAAAACAACAAAATCTATTCCAATTATGACAAGTTTTTTTTTTTAAAGAAGACAATCTTATAGAGACCATCTCTCTACTAAAAGATGGCAGAACAGAATGTCAGGAGGAGAGGTTTGGTCTGAAGAGGGTTATCTGTCCAGGAGACGCTTTATCCCCAAAGCAATGCGCTTCAGTTTGCTGTGCGCAGCAGAGCACCTGTTGGGGGGAGAAAAGTAGATGCCTGAAAAGTCCATGAACAAACTGCAAGACCAAGGAAGCTTCAGGTTTTGTTCAAATTTTCACAAATGGACTGTTTTTTCAAGCACAAGCTTTTATTTATAAAACCACAGAAAAAGCAGCCAAAGCCCTTTCACCATTCACTTGCATAATTACTCGGCTATGTTGCTCATGGAATTTCCACTGGCAGACAAGCATGCGCGCATTGTGCATTGCGGGCGCAGATTAAAAGGCTGTGCGACCTGCAAAGAAACAATGTGAAGTGTATACCTAGAGCCGCTGCGCTTCGCGGGCGCGGGGGAATTGGCAGCATCTCCTTCAGAAATTACTGTGAAAGAGGAGGAAAATTTGATTTAAGATCCAGCTATGTAACTAAATTGAATTTGGGACCAGAAAGCCTTCGGCAGACCAATCCTTCCAGCCATCTGATGCGCAACATAAGGTTTCTCATAAAACAAAGAAAATGTCAATTCAGTTGTGAATTCATATTGATACCTGGAACTCTCCTGCTAGACCACCTCTAAAGGCCCAGGGTTCTTGGTCTCCAATTAAGAACTGTGCTGAAGAATGACTACGACACCCTGTTGAGATCAGATCCAAGCGGAGAATGTTACGAGAAAGGGGATTTCCTGGGGTCTCAAACGTCCAACAAACTAACAAACACTTGGTGGAAATAGCTCTCTAACAATTAATAACCCAGGGTTTCAGGGCAAGGCTGTGATAATAATTACTTTTAAAATCACATAATGAAATTCGAACAAGTGATGTTTCTTCCTCCCGTTAATGACTACTCACTGTTTTCTAGTTTTACTGATACAGGACTGGAGTCCTGAGTCTGAGTACAAGTTTACACCATCCCTGGAGACAAGCACGCTGCTTGCTCTTCAATGAAATCACAATATAAACCGAAATGAATGAGCTAATGAATGAGACAAACTTATTATCACAGCCCTTGAAGGAATTAAACCTGTCTGAAGTCACATTTTACAATTTGAGAAAGGGTACAGGAAAGGGAAAAAGGGGGGAAAGGGGTAATCTTGTCAGAAAACTAAGGTCAGCAGAATTATTCAAAAGAAATTGTTCACTAAGCTGAACCAAACACAATGACACTTTTTTCTGATGAGAATCCAAAGGGAAACTTTAGCTTGCTGGGCCTATTAGAATCTGACATCACTGATGTTCCTTTTAACATTCTTTTGTTAAAAGTGTGGCAGCACCTGGCTCCTCTAATCAACCAGGATCTTCTTTGCAATGCACTGAGCCCGAGCATGGGATAGCAAGCTCAGAGGCCCAGCCGTCAGCAGAAAGACCACTGCTTGCACAGCGTCATGGGCAAGAGGGGTAGCCGACAGTAAGAGATCATTTAAGGCAAATGTTTGGAGCCCCAAATCACCTGCCTAGTCTTCTGACAAGATAAAGCAGCGCAAAATAGTTCTTTTCCATTTGAAGACAGCATTCTACCTCCTGTTCAAGTTAACAGTCTCATCAGTACAAGATACAGTGTGCTAGTCAGACAGTCCCAAAGCAACCAAGTTTTGTTCTTGTTTCAGGCCCACTAAAGAGGCTGAATCTGGGTTGGACATTTTTTTAGGAGCAGGGGTGTGTATACATACATATATATATATATAGTTTTGGGTTGTTTTTTTAAAAATATATCATGTAGTGTTCGTAAAATAGATACGAAGGTCAGAATTGGAGTTAGGAAGAAAGCCCGCCCCATTCCAGAACTCAGTGTAATTTACACTGGGGAGTGGGGGAGGGGCATGACTATACCTCTCAAACTTTAAGATCAGCCAATTTTCCCTAACCCCGACTTTGAGACAAGAGAACTAGCACTTTTGACTATCACAGTAAAAAGCTGCATGTACGAAGAGCTGTGTAAATGAAAATATGGTTAATGCCTCAGTCGCTGCGCAAACGTGACTTCAGTTCATGCCTACTGTCTGCAAATCTACCTGAGCTACCTCACAGATAGACCTTTCAACTTAAACTAATTAATCATGGCGCGCTGTGAACATCTGCCGCTGTCCATCCAATAGTAGTAGACACTTGTGCTGAGGATTCTCCCATCTGTACACAATGGGGAAGAAGATAATAGAAGTCATTAGTAATCAAAAGTACTGCACAGCCACATTCTTTAAAGGACTGAATGCCAACTGGAGTGGAGCGAGGAGGACAACAGAGCTCCAATCGGGGATCCCCTGAGATTACTGGGGAACGATGAAAACACTCTCCCTGTCGGGAGCTTTGTGGGAAGGTATTATGAATACCGAGGTTATTCAAAACTGCTACAAGAGTTACCTGTGCACGTTTGGAAAGCTACTAACCCCACAATTGCATAAAAAGCAGTAAAAAGCCTGAGGGGAGACAGAAACAATACTGTACATAATCAAGAGTTTCATTTTTAAGAACTCAAATTAAAACTTGAGTATCAATATTTCAGATGATAGGCTTTCTTAAGGAGCCCTGGTGGCACACAATGTTAAAAGTGCCTGTCTATTAACCAAAAGGTTGGTGTTTTAAACCCACCGGCTGCTCCCCAGGCGAAAGACGTGGCATCTGCTTCCGTGTAGATTACTGCCTCGGGAACCCGATGGGGCAGGTCTACAGCCCTACAGGGCTGCGTTGAGTCAGAACTCCAAGCTCAAGGATTCAGACCTCAGGTTTACTCCCTATGAGGATTCATTATGGAAGTCTAAGGGAGTCCTTTGGTGGGTGGTACAACACTTAAGATTAACTACTAAATGGAAAGCTGGAGGGTTGAACCTCCTCAGGGGCACCCCAGAAGGCAGGCCTGGAAAGCTGTTTGATTACAGCTTACACACTGCATAGACAGGTGTGCTGAGTCAGAACTGACCAGACGGTTGCGGGGTGGTTTGGCTAGAACTGAGAGCAAATACCTTCATCTGACAACTCCTACATTTAAGGGCAGCTCGTTACCACCCACGGGCAAGAGACATTTTCATTTTTGAATCTTTTAACAAGAGGTCAAACCCAAATTCTCTCTTCTGCCTACATTAGCAATCCAAAGAAATTGCTACATTGTTAAATTAATAATCAAAGATTTTGTTTTTAACACAGGAAAACTGTTATTTTAAATATTTAAGAGCCAAACGATGTGAAAGGCAGCACGAGACACTGCATTACTATGACTGTGGAATATAGCTCGGGGGCCAGCTCTCTCTCACAGTCAAGCCCAGGTAGCCCCGAGTATTTGTGACTACTATGAAAAACTGTGACATGATCAGTCAGCCTTGCTGCCTGCTGGGTGCTCTATGTAAGTCCATGACATATTCCTTACAGCTGGATTGAAAACCTGGAAATGAAATAAGTTCCTGGAGACACTTGGCCATGCTGGTGCTTTTTACTAAGTTTGAGAATCTTCAAAATCCTATTTTCAAAGGGGACATACAAAAGGCTATTTGCAGAGGCAGAGCGTTTGCAGGGGATTGGAATCCCCATCCCCTATTAAATCAATTACTTGGTAGAGGGATAAAGAAAAAGCCACATGAAACAATACAAATAGCACCAGAATAGCCTTACACTAAAGCTCGCATGCGCACAGGGCTGGGAGGATGGCTTCCTCTTGCCAGGCCCCTTAGGTCATTTCAGCAATGGCTCTGTTAAACACGGCATTAATGTCATCCAGACACAGCAAGCAGCAGAGAGCGTACAGTCACGTTTCATAGTGTCTCCATCTCCAAATCAGGCCAAAGTGCTATATGGGATTCCATCCAGGAAGCATTCAGTCAGAGCAAGTTAAAGTCAGTACTTTCTAAACATTTCCATGACATTAATGCTTAATTAGCCCAAGGGAGAAAATTAATGTTTGATATAAAAACCTGCACCTCAAGTTTACAACAATGCCTACCTTTGAAAGACACCTACGCAAAGAATTGGAAACTTGCCAATTCCCTAAAATGTTTTTCTCCCTATGGGATAATTTTTTGGGGGGGGTGTAGGGTGGGAAGAAACATCATATTTGAGGAGATTATTCCTGTTGCACCTACCTAACCACTGTACAAAAGATTTCACCATAGACATTATACTCTTGATATCCCAAACGTAGGAGTACATGTCATAGAGGATGGTCCGGTTGGCGCAGTTGGAGAGCCGTGTGAACATCCCCATCACTAGTCCGCACAACTCCTCGAACTTCGCTGCTCGTGACCGCCATTCCTCAATCTAGGGGGAGAACAACGAAAGGACACAAGAATTGGCACACCTAACAAAATAAGCTCTAGTCACGTTAATACATGAAAACCTTTACTACCAAGTACCTGCCAATTTATCCTGATTGGAAAAAAAAAAATACTCATGGGCCTAACTCTACATAAGAAAAGTTCCTCTCCCCAAATGGACAAAGATTACTAAAGGAGCAAACTCAGACTTCGCTTCCCTTCCAAAGGCCAACTGATGGGACTCAATGTACCAGACTGAACAGTCAGCATCCACTTAGAAATCACATCTGAAATCTGGTCAATGTGCTGTCATTGATGAACCTCCTCTGTATCACAGGGGACCCACCCAGGTAAAGGAGGGGTACTCACTTTCTCGGAGTCTTTTCCTTTGCAGTTGACACTGACAACACTGCTATTAGCTCGAAGCCACTGGAACTCCCGTAACATCTGTGCTCCTTTGGGTCCATGCTCATAAGGAAGGTAGAAAAGATCAGCAAGTAACTGCAAATCCTCCAGAGTCACTGGTTCTGCAGTGTACAAAGGTTTCTCGTTAGGACCAGGCACAAACTGCTCCTTGTTGGTCTGTTCATCTGTCTGCATGGGGGCCACATCACTAACGCAATCTTCCTGCATGGACATCTCAGGGGATTTGGATTCAGCTATGCTCTCTTTATCCGTGTCCATTGGTTTCAATTCCTCTGCCATTTTCGCTTCAACAATTTCTGTTAGTATCTGAGTGTCATTTTTGTGATCTGGTTCCTCTTGCTTTTCCACTACCATGTCCATGGGTTCCTCATCGGGCTGTTTCTTTTCTTCCTCCTTGGTCAGAGCCGCAGGCTCTCCACTCAAGGCTGCCCCCTGGCTCATAATGGGCTCCTGGTAAACGGTTGTAACCACAGTCGTGGCATTTAAAGAGGGTGCTGCGACTAGGGGAGCCCCATCAACCACACTGGCTTTAGCTCCACTGTGTGCAACTTGTCTACCTATCAAAAAGAAGAAAAAAAAGTTGCCACAAAGGTAATCAGGAATTAACAGAACAAATCAGATTTGGAAAAAAACTGCTTCCCTACCATGTTGTAACTGGAATCTCAAATAAGTTAAGCTCTATGAAAAAGTGTAATTTCTCTAAACCACTGGGAGGCAGTTGTGATAAAGCATCCCTATACATGCCAACATCTAATATTTTTCTCTTCTGAAAATTTGTCTTTAAATATCTATTTCAATAAAACATTTTAAAATAAACTATCATGCCATCAAGACAGAAGTTATTTAATACCAAAAGATTTTATATATATATA
>NW_022103968.1:26979689-27008253 GCF_000313985.2 Echinops telfairi | reverse complement strand
TTGCTTTATTCTCTAAGATCCCTCAATTTCATCGAAGCTCATTTTGTGTGGTAAGCCTGTGGTGAGGCACAAGCTTTGTGACTCAATCATATGACCCAACACTTCCCGCCCCCTTACAAAACAATGCCAAACTCACTGCTGTACTGATGAGGTACGCCAAACTCCTGCAGCCATTCTGTTAACGCGAGCCTCAGAGCCATCTGCGGACTATAGAGTACATCGGTTTCAAGATCTTCATCACTGCCTTCCTTTTCTAGCTTTATCTGGATTGATACGGTACTGTCTTCACTGTCAGCTGCAAGAAAAAAGCAAGCATAAAAACTGTTGTTATGACAAAGGCTCCTGGCACGTGAGAGAAATATAAAGCACTAGTTCTAGTAAAACCACAAAAGCAAATAACTGAAACGAGAACAAATTTGAAATCTAAGAATGTCAACATTTCACATGAACCTAACACACTTCTAAATAAATGTAAAACTTAAACATAATTATATGTGAAAACAAGATTAATTTTAAAATCACCAGTCACTCAAGAATCATTTGTAATGTGAAGTACAAGACCCCATGTTTTAAATCTGTGTCTCCCACAGTGGGCAATAAGCACCCTCTCGGGCACTGGAGCAACCCTTGGGGGCTATAAAAGCAGATACCTATCTACAGCTTATCCTGGAGGACGGGCTTTAGTACAACATTTTTCATTGCCAGGGAGATGCTAAGACATTTTTTTTTCCTGAAAAAATGGTGTAAGGTCAAGTAAATTTGGGAACTATGCTTTATTTTTTTGGGGGGTGGGGGTGGGGGATAGGAACCTATGCTTTACATAAAGGTAACATCCCCTACCTCTAAGGGGTTTATACAAAGAAGCCCTGGTGGTGTAGTGGGTTAAGCATGAACAAGGCTAGGCATTATACACCATCAGTCGGCTCCTCGAAGGAAAGATAAGGCTTTCAACTCCTGCAAATATGCACAGGCTGGGAACCAACAGGGCAGCTCCACTCTAGCCTACACAGTCACCGTGAGCCAATTAGGAGTGAGGAAGGGGCTTATAACTAGGTGAGGGAAACAAACAGGAAAAGAATAATGGGCATGAAAATAAATACCTTGGGGGAAGACAGAACAGAAAACTGATATAAAGCCCAAATATACAGACTGTTACCTATAAATGTACCACAATAAAGGAAAAATCAACAATTTTGAAAAAGATAGTAAGGATGGCCCATGATGAACACGCTGATGCCATGGTGTGTACATGTAAGAATTGCTGAATTGGCAAATACTTTGTTATTTTTTACAATGAAAAATAAACAACATTATCTTCTTTAGAACTCTATTAAGTATTTTTTACTAAATAAATTTACAAAGATAAAAAATAAACACATTACATAAACTTAAGGGAAATCTAAATGATATGTCAAGTAACTCAGTGCTATCTAATCATCCAAACAAAACATTCCATTTGCAATCAGGGTAACAGGAATATAAGACTGACTACAAAGGTTTCAAAGGCTGAGTTCTAGTTTAAAAACGAATAAATGAGACCAAGAGATTAAGGAACCTATCCAAGGCCATTCAGAATGTCTCTTATTAAAGTCTTTCTGCTATCATATACATGATCTCATTAACAAGACTAACCAATATAGCTTAATAAAACTGCTGAAATTGTGATGACAAAGGAATACATACTTGCCAACAGCTGTAGTGAACTCTATTCTCAAAGTCAAGGGTCAAGTAGAGTCTACTCACTCATTACTACATCCTTTCTCACTCCGTTCATGTTTGATTTGTACCATGTAGCAAGGGTATGGATAGCAACATAATTGGCTTCAAATTCACAATTTGGGTTAGTCAGGACCCCTTTTAGCCGTGGGATGAGTTCTGTGGATCTTCCTTTGTATGGACCCAGAAACAGCCTCTTCTGGTCATAGTCATTAGCATGAATGTTGTCCCAGATTACTGGAGCTCTCTTAATAATCTTAGAGACCTCTTCAATAGATTCTACTGGAATTTCTTTAGCAACAACTTTGGGACCTAGAAATAATGATTACTTGTTAAAAGACCATCACACATGGGTCTTTTAGAACATACGCCACATATAACTTTCTATTTTTCCATGTGATATATAAGGTTTCACAATAATTTTTCTTCTTAAATTAACACAGCCACAAATATCGTTTGACTCAAAGCTTGGTTTTATTTCCCTCATGTTTCCTCAGATTTTTGCAGTAAAATTAGATGTAGAAGTAGAATTAGTAATCAAAAGATATTTAAATATGCTTCTTTATACTGCTACCATGTTAATAAGAAAATTTTCACTTTATGTACATTTCTAATAAAACCTCAATTAGACAAGCCCCAATTAACCTAAACTCTAGAAGGTTTTATGCCTTTCATCCCTAGAAGGAAAGCTAATAAAACTAGATGTCTACTAGCTATCAATTTAGCATAACAGCTTTCATTCCACCCAAAATAACTGTCCGCTAGCACTGGGATCAATACCTTTCAGCCCAGTTCTCTATAGGGTCTTAATCAATTATTCAGACGCTGATTCATGGTATAATCTCCAAAGATGTACCTTGCAGCTCATTATAAGAACTTAGGATTTTTAAACAAAAGGGTATTTCAGCAGTGAAAAATCAAGATTCCTGGCTCTGTCTCAATTTTATAATTTTAGATTAAGCAGAATTGCCACTTCCTCTAGAGTCTAATTAAGATTTTACTACATTAATATTAAAGTTAAAATATTAAAGTTAAAATCTTACCTGTCCAAAGCACCTCAATTCCAGGGAGAAGCTTTTCCCCCACAGTCCTTAAATAAGGAGACTGGGAGACATTTGGATAACAAAAAGTGCCACAATATTCTGAATGTGGGGGGAAAAGCAAAATAGTTCTGAGTTTCTTATGGCAAAAAATGTCTACCAATTATAAATTCTATTCATCCAAATGACAGATGTCTCCCATATCATGTCAGGTCCACAAGAAAATAAATTCATCCACACAATTTTATTATAGTCAATAAAACAAGCCAACAGCAAAAAAAATTAAAGTAGGTAAAGTTCACTTAAGAATCAATTATTAAATCTGATCTTCCAACGCAGTACAGATTCTTCTACAGTCACTAGAAATATGTTTACTAACAAAAACACCATTCTTAGCATTTTATAATTTTAACTTAATTCTAAATTGCTCACACTTCTCAATTACAATCTCAGAAGTCACGGGGAATGAATTGATAACACAGCTAATACAAGATTATGCCCATGGCTATGAGCATTCAACTGCAATTTAAACTCTAAGTTGGAATGAACTAATTCTTAGTATGACTTCATTAAACACTGTATTTGAAAACTCATATTGTATTAGCTTACTAAGGTTCACAGCTTGCTATACTCTGAGAGACATACATACAAACAAGTATGTCAGTCTCGGAAGTCAAATGTGTGGGAAAATGTGGGAGAGAAATTCTGAGGAACTAGAAGCTGAAGCATTATAGGGAATCATGAAAGAAAAAGGAAACATGGAACAAGGGGAGAAAAATGGGTTTTCTGTTGCTCAAAGGGAGGTTATGCGTTAAAACAGCCTTAACAGTACCTGATAATAATAGGCTGACTACTAGAACCCAGGTGAGAAGTGGAGAAAGATAAGCACAGGCAGAGAAAGGGATCAAGTAGAAAAAAATGAAACTCGACTGAGTCAAAAGTAATGTAAATCTGTTTGTTTTCAATCATCCCACCCTTTAAAGGAGGGGCTCGGACACACGCAGGGGCAGCTCTACTGTGACCCACAGGGGGCTATTAACCGAAACTGACTAGCTGGCACTTGAGTTTTCTATTCTTTAAAAAGGTCCTTGTGACACTGTCTGGTAAGCATTTGCTGAAGGCAAAGCCAGCAGTTTAAATCCACCAGCCGCTCCATCAAAGAAAGAGGCTATTTGCTCCCATAAAGATTTACAGCTTCAGAAACCCTATACAGGGTTGTTATGAATCAGAATTCACAGATCTTTCTTTAATACTGAAGACCTAATGTTCTTATACAAGCATGCCGTGGCAATACTGTGGGTTTGGTTCCAGACCATTGCAATAAAGCAAGACAAAGTTTTATATCCCAATGTATATAAAAGTTCTGTTTGCCCTATAGTCTATGAAGTATGCAGAAGCATTAGAAAAACTATGGATTATTGAGATTAGCAACAAAATGTGACAGACACAAAGGAAGCACATGCTACTGGAAGAATGACACCAACAGACATGCTCGATGTAAGGTCGTAAACCCTCAATTTGAAAGCCCACCAGTCTCTGGGAATCATACTGAAACAAGCTATGCCTATAGTCCCAACACTAACAATGAAGTCTTGTTTATCTTTTGCCCATTCCAACCAGGAAACCTTTTCCTACCACGCTCTTTCCAATTGTGGTCTATAGGGTTTTTAACAGCAACTTTTCAGAAGCAGACCACCAGGTCTTCTTACTACGTGCTTCTGGGTCAACGGAACCGCCAACACTGCGGTTAGCAGGCAAGCATGTCAGCTCCTTGCACAACCCAGGGTTGCTTTGCCTGTCAATCATCATTTATTAGTGCTTAGAGTTTCTCCAACTTAAGAACTTAAAAAACATCTTCAAGAAAAATGATTCCAACCTTCATATACCAGGGATGAGGAGTGGGAGACAAGTAAGAGAGGTGGAAGGGGTTATGTGGATAAGAGCATGCATACAAATGCACAAACGAGCCTATACATGTTCTTTGGAAAGCTATGTTATCCTGGAAGACTGGCTAAACACGAAGAGGCTTCCAAGGAAAAATGGAATTGGAAGATAGTGGAATTTTCCCATGAATCTTTTTGAAGTCCCCTCCCATGGGTGGCACAAAGGTTAAATGCTAGACTAACTTCCCAAAAGGTTGGCAATTAAAATCAGATTCATATTTGAACTCATTTCATTCTCATTTGACATCTGCTGTGAAATAGCCTTTCCAATTCAGATACACTGAATCTGAATCTACAGTTAACAAGACCCCTAAGTGGTGCTCATGCATACATAAATTCTCACTAAAATGTACACTGGTTCACTGGACAGTGTAAGCTACGAAAAAAAAATCATGTGTAAATTATCAAGGGTTCGTGAGAGAGGGAGGATGGGGAAGGGAGGGAAAATGAGCTGATACCAAGGCTCAAGTAGGAAGCAAATGTTTTGAGAATGATGATGGCAACAAATGCACAAATGTGCTTGACACGATGGATGGATGGATGGATTGAGGTAAGAGTTGTACAAGCCTCCAATAAAATGATTTAAAAAAAAGTAGACCGATTCAGTATCTCTGGGTGGAAATGCAAATCTCAGCAGAACTGAGTCAGAATGGACTAGTTTAATGCCATCCACAGGTGCCTTGGAAACAAGGCAAGCTGCTTCTGAAAGGTCATGGCCTTGAAAACCAAATGGAAGTTTGGAATAGAAGTACGCAGTTCTATTCCATACACACGGGGTTGCCAAGAGTTGGGATCAACCCTGTGGCAAGGAGTAACAAGTTACATAGAGAGCTATTATAGAGCTATTATATACTATACCTGTAGGACAGAAGAGGAAAGTTTCCGGCTCTCCTAAGTACTGATAAATTTCATTTGTGATGGAGACCTGGGCGTGAGCAAAAGAACTGAATACCTCTTTGTCTGCCGCGCACATATTATGGTCAATATCATCAAAAAGCAAAGCGAATGACCTGCACCCAAACTGAGAAACCTAGAAAGAGAGAAGAGCAACATGCTCACCAGCTCGTCTTAGCAACAATCACACAGGATTCTAAATATTAAAGGCTTACTTAACAGCTTCAAGTCAATTATCTTCCTTAGGAGAATACTCTAAGCCAGACCCATTAATTTTCTATTTTCAATGGAAGAAACTCCAAGTTAAACAGTTAGGCAACATTATGATGACCTAGCTTTCACTTGTGCTTGGATACAATATGCTAATTTGTTCTAAGAAAGTTCCTGGAACAAAGTATTTCTTTGGGTGCTGACTACAAAAACACTAACACCAGAGTTAGAGAAATTAAAACAGTAAAATAACAAGACTCAGAACACAAAAAAGCCAGTCCTTGCTCTAGTCCTAAAAGGCTTCTTAATCCTAACCCAACTCTTCGCAGATAAACCTGTCCATGAATCAGAAAAAAATTTAAGCAGAGCACCCTCCTCAAATTTGATCAAATAAGGGAATGACCTGAAAAGCACATTCATCTGAACAATGTTAACAGACACTGATATTCTCTCTCCCTAAAAATTAAAACACGGTTGTAGAAAACGAGAGCTTTAAACCTTAGAACACCAACTTTTATGCTGTTAGAATTCAAAATCTGATCAGGTTACCCAAGTTTTTTTCCTGGTTGATCTTGGAAAACTAGCCAATCGTATCCAGACTCCTGTGCATATAAATCAGGGAGCTGTTTTTAATAGGTAACATCCAAATTCTACATACACAGTAACAAACTGAGTAAAGTGTCCAGTAGTATGTATCAAGAATTTCTTGAAGTGTGGTCTGGAATCAAAATCTCAGAATCACTCGGATTCTTGGACCCCACCCCAGAGTGTCAGGACCTCTGGGGAGTGTTTAATAACGTTCTTTTAAAAATCATGTCTATTCTTTTAAGACAATGCTTATACGAATTGAAGTTTGGGAAACCTTAGTACCACTAACAAAGCTCTTTTAACTCATTTCAGAAAACATTCCTTTATCAGAAGCATTCCAGTAAAAAATTCTACCGAAACAAGGATATGTTTGGTTTCTTTTTATCATAAAAGCAGGTCAGAAAACTATCATTCAAAAGCAAGGACGTTACCTGGTCTAGTTTGCGTTTCAGTGTGGATACTTCCTTGGGGTTAGAGAAGGTGATATCCAATCCAGGTGAGATGGCGTAAATGAACTCTATCTCATACTCCCGTGCAGCAGAGATGAGAGTCATAAGTTGTTCTAAAGAAGAGAGTACATGTGTTCAGAAAGCAACATAGGTTCTGAAAACTAAAAGCTAAAAAAGCCTTCACCTTTCAACTGAAGATAATTTTCCCTAATTTACAATGAAGAAAATTCCTTTAATTTTATCACACTGTCATATTCAACACCACAGGTGGTACAAAATGGCTCCGTAACGTGCTCGAATGCCACAGTGCAGAGAAAAAGAACCAGTCTTCCCATTTCTCTTTGAACCAACATAAAATGTTTCCACCTGTCACCCAAATAGTTTATTCTTTTTCTGAAACAAACCAAAAGCAATATTCTTTTCCTTCTGTTGCCATTGCTCAAAAATAGTGTCAATTCTTAGTGAACAAATAATTTCTATTTCCTTAAATATGAGGTATAAATGTTGGCTTCCCCCGCCCCCCATCCCCTTTGTCTCTGAACACCTGAAATTTCTAAAGAAATAAATCTACATATACTAGTTTATACTGTGGACAGGAGAAAATGTTTCTTTCAGAATCAGAGTCAAGGAACAGCCCTAGCAATCCTAACTCATCTTAGAATCAAGGAACAACAGTGATTGTAAATATTCAAGTTTTAAAATGTGATTTTTTTTTCCTAAACAAATTTAAAATTCCTACTCTATATTACAGGATATGTCTTTAAATAACTTTCAGTGGCATCTTAAGTCATTTGATTATACTTCGATTATTGAACACATCAAATTTCATTACCAGCACCACCAAAAATAATTAGGCTGACATACTTAAATTATAGAGTAGTAACCAGTAGCACTATGAGGTGGGATAAGTTTTAACTGCATCTTAGTAATTCAAAAAAGACTTTCCCTGCTTTTAAGTCTTTGGATGGGCTTAGTAACCTAGTATCTTGTTAGCTACATGAATACACCATTTCATTCCAAGTATAAAAATGTTTCCTAATTCACAGAAGTCTGCAAAGAAAAGCAGCACGTGGTCTCATTTACACGAGGTTCTCTGCTGTTCCACCTTATTTATGAACACAAGCACTCCTCTAACAAGGATAACCAGTGAGGGCACTCTCCGTCAGTGCAGGCCTAGGCTATGGCCAGGTCTTTATTTTATATCAAGACAGGACCAGTTAACAGTGCTGTGCTAGGCCACACTGTAGTCTAAAGCAAAAGAATCGTCAGTGACAGTCATAGTCATCCTATCCTTACCCAAAACTACCCAGTTTTGTTCACTGTGGATTTTTTAAAATTTTGCATTAATTCTGGTCTTTAAAAAGACTGCACAAAATATCTTGGTTACTGATTTTGTAGCCCCTTAAATTTTGTACTCAAGGACAACTTACTTGTCTTGCCCTAGAGCTGGCCCTGAGCATCAGTGTTCCATTGTTAAACCAGTGTTTCCCAAAGTGGGTGACTGTCCCCACTGCCCCAGAGTGGATGCGACTGCCCCCTGGGAGCACTGGAATGATCCAGGGGGGCCTTTAAAAGCAGATACCTATGCTTTATCCTGGATTTTTAAATGCCAGGGAGGCTCTGAAAAGGCCAAATAAGTTTGGGAATCTATGGGTTACACTACTGGCTGAAGTAGAGTACACTCTATGACCAGAGCAGGCAGAGTCAGATTCAATTAATTATGCTTGGTATAGTACAGGACACAGTGAGTTAGGCATTGGTCAGTGGTTCAAATCCACCAGCCACTCCACAAGAGAAAGCGGGTTTCTGCTCCTGTAAAGATGTACAGCCTCGCTCTCTGTCCTCTCTGCACTAGGAGCAGCCCGCCTGCCACTGTCCCTCATCTCCTAAAAATGTACACCTGAGCCAAATTCGTCTCCACCTCTTCCCTGGTCAGGAGCACCTCCCAGCTGCTGAGCCGAACCTTGTCTGTGTTGGTGCAGAAACAGTCAAAGACACTGACAGATGAGCGCTTCAGCAGCTGGACAGTCCCCAGTTCCCTGACCTCACTCATCCCTAGTTGCAGCTTCTCAACCCCCACTATCTCAAGGGACACTGACACAGCTGCCAAGTTCACTGAGGCCAGAACTGTCACAGTTGGGTGGCAGGCTCCGGAGCCGGCATTAGGGCTGTGTTCAGGAGCCTCACTAACGGTGATGCCAGGAACCCTTCCCTGAAGCAGCAGCTCTTCTCCTACGCCATCCTGGGCTTTGAGGCCAGAGGCCATGGGGCTTTTCTGCCTCCCTTATGAAACTCCCTGGGCAGCCCGGGGAAAGTAATTGGCTCAGGGTTTGAGAGAGAGAGGGAAGACAAATAAATACTGTATTAATAAAGAAAAAAAAAAAAAGACGTACAGCCTCAGACCCCCACAGGAAGCAGAGTGGTGTGACCTATAGGGTCACTGAGTCAGAATCAGCTCTATGGCAGCGAGTTTAGCATACCACCTTAACCTTATTAGTGCCACTTACTTGCCTGACAACGCAAATAAGCTAAACAGTTACTGAGTAGAAAAGGCAATTACTACATGGTGAAAATGAAATATCTGGTAAAATTCTAGTATAACTACATTTAAAATACAGCTGTTTTCTTCACATTTTCTGAATTTGTGAAACAAAAATAAAGAGATTTACCAGCTTCCTCCACTGAATACATCTCTCGCCAAAACATCCTATGTTTATAGTCATCTTTCGGAGCATACAAGTATGTATTTAATTCCCATTTCTGGAGCCTTCAGAGGAAAAAGAAGTACATATTTATAAAAAAGCAACATTCATATGCTGTAAATACCAATATTTTCCTTTCTTGGAGTATCTCAATCTCAAATAAAGCTAAATGTACTCTGAGTCAGTGATTTTTAACATTTCTTACCATAGAAATTTTTTTAAATGCAAGACATGTCAACGGACTTAGCAGTTTTAATTAAAAATACAAAAACACTGGGTGAGTTCAGTGAAGCCCAAATCCTATTCCTTTTCTCCAGGGTAAGTTTGAAAACCATTTGCCCAGGTGAAAAAGTAAATACTACAGGAAAATAACTGTGCAATGAAGATCATCAAACTACACCTAACGTCAGTCAATGTCAATATTGCCCCAAAAGAAAAGATTAAGGGCTTACGAGTCTCCTTTCTATTTCATAAAATAAAGACTTACCTTCTAAAAAGTTCTTTTCTTTGTTCCATAACCCAAGGTCTTCCATAAAACCCTAGATGAAAAGCAAGAATAAAATTACTTTCAAGTTTCAAAACATGGTAAACTGTTTATTGAGAAAAGCAGGTTATGAAACAAATACTACAAAACAAATAAATATGACAAAGTAAAAACTGTGCAATGCATTAAAACCTAAAGGCTATTCTCAAACACTAAGGTTACTTTTACAAGTTACTCTAAAATGCTAAACATAATCTCTTCTTATTACCAATAAAGATCAAATATAATAAATTGAACTCTGAAAAAGAGAACTTCAATCTTAAATGAGGAAGGAGGAGCTAAGTAAGACAAAACGACCACTACCAATGACTATCTAGGAAGATCCTAGATTGCTTCAGCAGGGAGAGAAGAGATAAACAAGTGAGGTGAAAAGAGGATCAGAAAAGGGCCTCTAGAAAGTTATCAGACTGGCCTCATTCTAAGATCACTTTTTTTTAAAGTCTCTAATATAATCAAGGAGCTCTGGTGGCATAAGGGGGTTACCCCACTGAGCTGCTAACCACAATGTCAGATGTTTAAGAACCACTATTCGCTCCTGTCTACTCCTGTAAAGATTTAACTTCTCAGAAATCCAAAGGAGCAGTTCTACTTTGTCCTAAAGAGCTGCTATCAATCAGAATCAACCCTCCTACTACAGTAATTTTTTTGGACTTAATAAAAGAAACAACAACAAAACAAGCCTGAAACCATCAAAACAAGTTAGTGGAGTTAGCCCAAATCATTGCACCTCCAGAACAAAGGTTGCGGCTGTCAGCTCCCACAAAGGTTTAACAGGCTAGACACTCCTCCACTGCCTCTAGGGTTATTTATTAAAAGTGTGGTTCAAGGGAAAGTCTACCAAGCACTTGAGTTTTCATTCAACAATTTAAACATTGTTTCACAACATTAGCTTAAAATCAAGAGCAAAGGTTTTAATCACTGGAATTTTAAGAAAGCCATTTGTCCTCCAGTGTCCCAGAGAGGGCAAGACCAGCTTACAACTGGTCTTGGAGCACCCTACTGTGCCCTACCCCACATCTTCCTGAAGCTTTCTAACCAGTCTCTCACCTGCCAGTGATAAGAACCCCTCAGGGACATCCACCATGAAGATTTAGAACATTTTGAACACCAAATGCTCTTCTCTCTTTTTTGAACACCAAATGCTCTTCTCTCTCACACACACACTCACACACACGTAAAGTGCCAGTCTCTATACACTGTGTATCACAAACAGGAACATGGCAGACCAAAACTTATATAAGAAATCTTCAGGGCAGCAGAAAGTCTCCACTTCCTCCTTCAGAGAAGCTGGTCGGTTTGAAATGCCGACCTTGTGGTTAGCAGTACAACACTAAACCCATGACACCACCAGAGTTCCCTTTTGCCCTCTAAGACTTGTATAAATTTTACTTACTCGGAAATATGAAAACCCACCTAAAAACCTCTTGTAGGTAGTTTTTAATATTCCTGATTAGGTAAAATTTATACAAGCCTTCAGCTTTTCTACCGTGCCCAACATTGCCATTTCTCCCTCAAAGAAGTAGTCTTTGAGCATCCATTGAGAATTGCTCCAATATCCAAAAATGCTTCTTCAAGTGCTTGATACTAACCTTCAGAAGCCCTAACTTTGCTCTTTGAGGGCCAGGTTCAGCGTTTTTGGTAGATTCACACCACCAAGAAGCAGTGCTGTTACCATGAATTCAAAGCAAAGGTATGTGAAGAAAAGAAAAGGAAGTCTGGCTGGACCCTACAGGAAGGAGTGGCTATCCTCCCTCATTTTAGGAATTACGCCAACCCTCAAACAACCAAAATCCTTTGCTGCGTCAGGTCATCCTGGAAGCAAGGCGGGAATGGGAAAGGAGGAATAACAGACTAGAGAAATGAAGGCAAGAGCCCCCGTTTACTAGCAAGTTCCAGGTTATGAACAGAGAGCAGTTAGTAATGTGTCTTTAAAAGGCAGAAAAGGTTCTTACTTAGCCTCTCTTCAGTGCTGGAAATCGCTAAAAAGTGATTTCAAATCCCCAAGTGCAGCAAGTGAAGGTAATTGTGAGGAAGACTTTGTTGCCAACAGGGCAACATTGGTTCAATCATTTCAAAATGGGGGAAATGTACAAATGCCCTAAAAGGCACATGCATAGGTAATTAAACTGGAGAGTAAGTTGGATATTTGTAACCCTGGGATTTACTGTATCCTGAAAAAGCATACCAAATTATTTAAACCACAATAAGTTTATCTTCTAAGTCACAAGTTTCCTTAGAAATATACTCCTTTAGTTCTAAAATTGCTACATCCCCAGCCATCTTCTCCACTCTCCAGCTCAAGATCTTTGACGGCAAAATCCAGATTCTTGTACTGCACTCAAATAAGCCCAATAAATAACATTAGCTAGTAAATCCCCTCCCCTCCCCCCGGAGAAAGACAGGGCTTTCTATGCCCACGAAGTCACAGTCTCAGAAACTCACAGGGGCAGTTCTGCCCTGTCCCACAGGACCACTGTGAGTCAGCACTGACTAGGTGGCACTGATACAAATTACACAAAGCAGTCATGTTTCATAAAGTAACCCCAGTTCGAATACAAGCAGCTTCCTATCCCACTTTCTCCAGGGCAGGTAACTATGCCAAACTGTTTCATTCCCTACTGTAGCTGCAAATTAATGTATTCTGTCCTACAATTAAACTTCATCCAAAATATTATAAGGACCACCCCTCCTTCAAACGAAGCACTGTAAAAGCTGATGCTCCTAAGCAAGAAGGTAGCCCTTCTTTCCTTTCTGTATCTTTGTTGTTTTTATAAAGACCGATTTTATACAATGTTACTCTACTACACATGGAAAAGTGAGACAGCTAAGCAAGCCTGGGTCAGTCAAACTACTTCAGAAAATTCAAATAATATATGCTGACCTTGAGGAAAAAGACGTTGTACACAGCTGATATGCTTCAATACTGGGCTCACTTTATTTGCCTATTCAGATTCAAAAAATGCCCAACAATCTTCTGGTAATTGTCCTTAGCTCCCCAAAAGAAGCATGATTCCTTTTCAACTAGATAGAGCCTCTTCTGTCCCACTAAATTCAGTTGTCAAGATACTTTGACTCAAACCATTATCCTTCAGGGACAAAGTACAATAGCCAAGAAAGAGAGCAATTCTTTAGGCTGCAAATGCACCATCAATGAGTGGGGAGTGGGCAGTCCAAAAAAAAAATGTCGAAGCAGAGAGAAAATTACTCAAACTGGAGCCTGAGTGTGCAGGTTCCCCCCTCCAGGAATGCAAGCAGTCTGCGCGAGAGTGATTCCCGGCCCTCCCCAGAGAGTAGAGGCAATAACACTCTGCTCAGCTTTTATTTTACCACTTGGGCGCAGCAAACGATAGGAATTCTAGTAAAACCCTGCCTGAGCCCAACACCTCGCCTGCGGAAGTCTGGCTCCGAGCCCAGGGCGGGTGGGGTCTAATCTGTTAGTAGCCCGTAGGGAATACCACACCATTTCAGAATGGGAAAGGAGGCTAGCATGCCACTTCGCCTCTTCCCCTCATTTCAACCAGGCCGATGTTCGGCTCGAGCCCACTAACCAATTAACCAGATGCCAGGGAGTCCACTGACGACCCCGAGCCCACGAACCAGTTAACCAGATGCCAGGGAGTCCACTGACGACCCCGAGCCCACGAACCAGTTAACCGGATGCCAGGGAGTCCACTGACGACCCCCAAGTGGATCAGGGTAGAACTGCTGGCCACAAGGTTCTCAGTGGGCTTGCTTTCCATTTGCCTCTGGCTGCATTTGAACTTCCAACTTTCTTGGTTAGCAGCCAGTGGATCTGCACTACCCAGGGGCGCCAACACGTTTTGAGCCCCGTAAAGCCCTGTTGGAACTTGCTCAGAGGTGCTTCCGAAGAGAGACCTAGAGATCGGCTTCCGAAAAGGCCACAGAGCCCGGTCGCCATCAGGGCCGAAGGCCTCCAAGGCAACAAAACAGCAACAAAGCCCCGGCCCAGCCCGGCCGCACCCGCCAGGGCGCAACTTCAATCGGCGCCACCTTGCCCCGCGAGGACACGCACACGCACATGGGCACCCCCCACCCCGTGGTCGGCCAGCGACCCCACAAGACAAAGTAGAACTTTCCGTAAGATTCTAAGGCTGCGATTCTCTTTGGGGGCCGACGGCCCCACCGTTCTCCCCCGGGGCGGCTAATGGGTCCGAAGTTAGCAGGCTGACCAGCGCTTAACCCATGCGCCACCAGCATTCCTCCAGGAGCCGAGACTGGGTGGAACCGAACGCTCGCTCACCTTCCACCACGCCGCACAGAAATCGGCGCGGCCCGCCCGCCGGCGCTCCCGAGGCTCCGGCTGGGCTGTCATCTCCGGGGGCCGGGGCTGCCGGCGTCTCCAACGAAGCCCCCGCGGGGGCGGAGGCGGCTGCAGGACTGGGACTGAGCTCGCTCTCGCGCTCCTCCAGCGCCGCCTGGCTCTCCTTCTGCACCATCCTCCTGCCCACGGCCACGGCCACCGCCACCTCGGCAGGTCCTCCTCGGCCTCCGTCCGCAAGGCCGCTGGCCCGGAGCCCTGCAGAGGGCCTCGGCTCCGAGCGCGCGCCCTTCCGGCTCCTTCCCTTCCCCCTCCGCCCTCCCCCCTCCCTCCGCAGGGGCCCGGATGAGAAGGGCGGCGGCCCCGGCGCGAGCCCTTTGTCAGCCGCAGCCGCAGCCGGGAAGCCAGGAGCCCGAGCGGAAAGCGAGGCTGCGCCCTCTCTTTCTCCGAAGGCAGATGGCTCACGCTCCGTTCGCGCTCTCCGTTAGCCTCTGCTACCCTTCAACTGGCTCCTTCCAGCCGCGGATCCCCGAACCCGAAGCCCCTCGGTCTCCCCGGCCGCTGCTCCTACCACCCGCTTCCTGTTTATCCGCACTGCGCCTGCGTCGCAGACCGGCTTAGACCGGTCCCCTCAGCCCGGCTCCCCCTCCTTTTGAGTCAGTCCATTGAGCCTCGTTCAGCAGGGGAACTTAGAAGCCAGAGGAAGCGAAAAGCGGAAGGGACTGAAGGCAGTGGGATGTACCATTTGTAACCACCACCCTCCAAATTCAGCCCAGCGCTTTGGGACGGACCATTACCCTCCTCGAAGGAGGGGGGCATGGGAGGAGGCTGCGCCTTGTTAGGGCAATTGGGAGAAGCGGGGGCCGGCAAGGGCGAAAATGAGGTGTTTACTTTCTCAATGCGCAGGCGCAGAAACGAAACCTGTTGTGCTTAAAGGGATAGGAAGAGCTTGACCTACTTTCGACAGAGATGCTCCTAACACGTTGGCTCGTTGGCCAGACTCAGTTCTGTGCAGACACCGCTCCCAGGACCGCTGTGAATCATTTTCTCCTACCCTCTAACTGGGCTCCAGCCCGGGTTAAGAAGGCAATCGTTTGTTCATCCCTTCATTCAGCAGACACCTAGTCAGCTTGCTTCATACTTGACTGGGGCTACTATGAGCTCACAGAATTGTGGTGGAGGCAAGCAAGGGCACACACTGCCCACTTGGCGTACCCACATGTTGCGGGAGCTGTGGAAGGGAATAACTTACTCCTTCAGGGAGAGATGGCTTTGGCTTCGCTCTTGAACTGGATCATAAAGGAGGAGGAGACAAGAACGCCGCATTCCAGGGCAGTGGAGCAGAATCCAAACATGGAAAAGCCAGTCGTCTTCGGGTAAGGGGAGCTCCTGGACAGAACATTTCCCAGGGGAAGCCTCTCTAAGCCCTAGATGGGTTCGGGCTCTGCCATATGTTCTCAAAGCTCCCTGTACTTTTACCATTAAAACCTCCCTGCCAGCGAGTGGATGCCGACTCGTAGCGGCCCTGAAGGTCAGGGTAGAACTGCCCTTGTGAGTTTTAACTGCGGGAACAGAAAGCCCCTCTTCCTCCCGCAGAGCGCCTGGTGGTTTGGAGCTGCTCGCCTTGCAGATCACAGCCCAAGGAGCAGCCACTCCGCCGCCAGCGGTTACTAAGCCTCGTTCTATGGATGTGAATCAAGAAGTCTGTCTCGAGTTTTGAGAAAGAAAGGTGTTGAACTCCTTAAGAGTTTTTACTCCCGGAATGGGGCTTCTTTTGGCATTCCTCTGATGACGGCAGAGAACCAGAAGACTTGGTGGGACCGGGTTAGGGCTGCCTCGGCCTTTGGTTTCATGAAACTTCCTCTTTGCTTCATACCTCACAATGAAGCAAGTCAGCAACCCCAATTTCAGGAACCCTCCACGGACTAGATCTGGGGAAAGATCCACTTTCTAGCCCTCTAGCTCTTAAACTTGTGAGGGTTCATTCTGGCCCCACACATGACTGACACATACTCTCTCTCCAGGACAAATCACAAAGACCAGTGCTTAGAAAGCTTCTGATAAATATTTGTAAAATGAACAGATGGAGCCCTGCCCTCACAAGTTTATATGCTGCATGAAGAAACAGATCATAACAAACCTAATGTGACTCGGGAATTCAATTGTAACAATCACTCTAAAGAGAGGAAGTGATGATGTGAGACAGAGTAACTGTAGCAGGTAGTGGCTGTTACAGATGGAAGAATAGTGGCAATCTAGGTGAGAAATGATGGCATGGAATAGGGCATAAAGGTAGAAAAAGAGGAGGTGTACCCTTGGTGGTGGAAGTGGTGACTAGTTAAATGGGAGTGAGTGCACAGTGAAGGAAAGGAAGAAATTCAGACTAATGTTTTCTCCTTAGATTCACCACCACTACCACCATACTAATGTACTGTTATTGTTAGATGGCTCAATTCTGACGCACAGCAACCACATATGATTCTCCTATAGGGATTTTTTTTTGGGGGGGGGGATTTCTTAGTTATCTTTACAAGAGCAAGTCCCCAGGACTTTCTCCCACAGAGCTGCTAGGTGCGTTAGAACAGACCACCTGTCAGTTAGCAGTCAAATGTTTCACTATTGCACACGTTCAGGACTCCTTGAAAACGCATGAATTTTGACCTCAGCAACTGTACAGATATTAGTGCATTTTACTGAGATAGAAAGGACAAGGCAGGCATAAATCACTGTGGGGGGTGGTTATTCTCCCTGAAGGCAGTCAGTTGCCAGACCAAGGGGTGGGCCTGTTCCCTGCTGCTGGGGACAATGAGCTAAGGCTTGCGACCATTAGCTTGGTTCCTGTAGGTGGGGTTTACACCCTACTGATAATGGTTCCTATGGAGACCCAGAGAACAGGTCAAAATTAAATCCTAATCTAAATCTAGGATTTGCCCATCTTGTCACATGTATACCCCCAATCCCTCCTCTTCCTATTGCGTGTATGTCCCTAGACCACCCCCTCTCATTGCTGTATAACCTATAGTGCAACCCCTTCCTGTGATATATATCTTTACCTGTAATTAGGGGGCTTGCACACCCCCAAAGGTATATAGGCGTGGGTCAGCAATAGAGATCTATCTCTCTCTCACTGGGGTCTCTCGCTGGTCTCTCCCCTCTCTTCCCCTTCTCTTCTCCCGTCCTCTCTCCCTTGTAAGTCCACGTGGAGATGTCAGAGAGGCAATTGGATATATAAGTCTTGGAGCCCCTAAGAGAGTTCTGAGAATATTAATTTGGGTGCTTCTGCATTTAGATAGTGCTTAAAGTCATGGAGTTGCTGTTATGTGAAGAAAGGCTCAGATCAAGCCACTGGGCTCCCGTTACAAAGGATGAGTCAGCAAGGAAGGGCTGAGTAGGGGTGACCAAAAAGACAGAAAGAACCCCTTTAATATAACATACTGGAATTTTTAGATGGAGCAGCTGCCAAATTCAGATTCCAGCCAATGGCCAAGAAAAAATGATCAAAATGCCAACCTGTTGCTTGGTTTTTTTTTTCTGGATCTCATCTGTGTGCCCTAACTTCAAATCACGTCTCATCCCCTAGCAATTCTCAGTTTCAGATGTCAACTTTTCGTAAACTTTATTCTTCCCAGGCCTGACCCATACACTCATTGTGCTCATTCATCCAATCATTGTGTTTTTGTTGAGAATATACACAGTACGGCATTTACCAATTCAAGTTTCCATGACACTGATTACAATCTTCCATGTGGACAATCATAGTGACTCGTATTCTCTAAGTTGTTCTTCCCCCCCATTAATACAAACTCACTGTCCCCCTAATGTTCCTCTCGAATCTCTGGAGTTGCTGTTGTCAATGTGGGGGAAGAGAGGCTTTCTACTCCTGTGAGAAGTTACGCTCTTGGAAACCCCTGGGAGCAGTTCTTACCTGCCCTGTAGGGTCGCGGAGTCACACCGACAGGGTGGCAGTGAGTTTGGGCCAGCTTGTTCTTAAAAGAGCCTAATGCTCCGAGCATTTTTTTTAACTAGTTATTATTTGTTTGTATTTTTAATCGTTTTATTGGGAGTGCATACAACTCATCACAATCCATATACACATCAATCGTGTAAAGCACATTTGTACATTCATTACCCTCATCATTCTCAAAACATTTGCTTCCCACTTGGGCTCTTGGAATCAGCTCATTTTTCTTTTTTTTCCCCTCCCCCCTAATCCCTCCCTCATGAACCCTTGATAATTTATAAATTATTATTTTATCTATCTTCAGCTGCCCAATGTATTGTTTGATTTTATGAAGGCTCCAGGAGTATTTCTGGTTTGAGGTTTAAAGATTCCCTCCAGGCAATATTGTCACTGTGGGGGGAGGTCAGATGTTTACAGATATCTTCTCTGAAGGCAGTTAATCGCCAGACTACTGGGTAGGCCCTGCTCCCTGCTGTTCAAGGACAATGGACAGGCATTGATTTGGTTCCTGTAGGTGGAGTTCACACCCTACTGATAATGGTCTCTATCAGTTGAGCCAGGGAACTGGTCAAACTGGCTCTGTGGCATCAAGTTAGGCTGCCATCCTGTATCTAGGATTCGCCCATTTTGTCACAGGTATACCCCCAATCCTTCCTCTTCCTATTGCGTGTATGCCCCTAGACCACCCCCTTCCATTACTGTATAATTTATAGTGCAACACCTTCCTGTAATGTATGTCTTTACCTGTAATTAGTGGGCTTGCATGCCCCCAAAGGTATATAAACCTGGGTTAGCAATCCCCCCCCCTCTCCTTGGTTCCTCCTCTCCCATCCTCCGCCCCTTTCCCCTCCTCCTTCCCTTCCCCCTCTCTCCGCGTGGACCACCAACCTGGGCTGAGGTGAGCAATGCTACCATAAAATTAGTCTGACTCCATTGTTTGACTCTCTTCTCTCGCTCATGCTCTTGATGACTTTAATATAATATTTATATATCTCAACTGTATAATTGTGCATACTGAACCCGAGACTAGCGGTGGGGGTCTGGCCCCCCCCACCCTCATACCACAGTCATGGATTGAATTGTATCCCTCAAAATATGTGCCATCTTTAGTGGACCATGATTCTCGGTGGTTTGAAGTTATGTAATGAAATAACACAAGTGGATGGCTTTACCAAACTGAAAATTACTCTCTCACAATTTAGGAGATTGGAAGTCCACATTACCTACCTCTCTCCTCCTCTCTTCCTCACCCTCCTGTCCTCTCTTCCTCTGGCCTCCTCCTGGCTCTGGGGGGAAGACCCTTGTCTCACCTTCTCCTGGGTCTAGTAGTTTTTTAGTGCAGGGAACCCAGGTCAAAAGGATGAGCTCCTCTCTGAACTTTTCTTTCTTGGTATAGGAGGCCCCTCCCTCCTTTTCTCTCTTGTAAGATAGAAAGTCATGCAAGGAAACTTAAGGATGTCGTCTCCGTCTCCTATCCTAATTCCCTTTCAACTGATTTATCTGATCACATCATGGGGGATAATGACATCATCACCTATCTGCCAAACTACCTAAGTTGACACAATTCAATCTGTGATGTCTGTCTGGGGCTTTCAGTGCATCAGGAAGACAGGCAAATGCTCATCTAAGTAAATGAGGGCTACAACAGAAGTAGCAGGAAGGAAAAGCAGAGGACACCAGAGAGCCTGTCACAGTGTTTAGCTGATGCATCACCTACAGTGTTTGCACCCTTTACACACAGGTATTTACTGTACCCCAGGGCCATCCTGCTACCAATTCCATGGATAACTTTGGGCAAGTCTCTTCCCTTCCTGGATCTGTCTTCTGATAAAGAAGAGATGAGATCACAGATTCTTAATCTAGCTTCAAGGATACACACCCTCCAAAAAATATATGGAAACGATTGTATCTCTTGTTTCCTTCTGGACAGTGGCCCAGAGCCTGCATCAAATCTTGAGGAGGAGCGATGACTCAAAGTCACTTGGGAAGTGAAGCAGCAGATGGTTCCACAATGACGTGAGCAGGGAACACAAATGACATAATGAAGAGTTCTGGAAGTGACTTTTTCTTGGACATTTTTAAGCCTCCTTTTGTGGATGAGAAAGCCAGTCACCAAATAATGGTGCCCAGAGGGCACCGGATTCCCACCTTGCACAGGAAGTCTCTCTCACCCTGTGTGGCACGATGGCGGCACGAGTGTAGGCCATCTGATCTCTCCATTATTCTTGACTGGGTGTAGACACAAATGCATACTCATACTAGAGACAACAATGACTTATTTATAGAGGAGCCGTCATTGGAAACTGGAAAGGGTGAGCACGTCCCCTCCCCAAAGAAAGCACCTTGAGATTTAGAAGTCTGCGGAGTAGAAATTTTTGATTCACGTGTCAAATAGCACGGTGGAGGGACGATTCTGATGAAGGAGAGCGAGCATACCTTTTTGTTTTCATAAATGCTGACACCCGCTGTCCCTCCCACAGCACTCCACTTCTCTGGTGGGTTTGAGCCTCTGTGGTGATGGCCACACCAAATTCACAGGCAATATTCACGATTATGGGGTTTATTAGGGAAGTAACAAGCTCTGATCCAAGATCAGAAATGACTCAGCCAATTCACAGTAAAAAACTAAACTAACTAAAAAGTTATTGGGAGTTGGGGAGAAAGGCTCTCGATACAGTTTTCAATCAGGATAGCTCTTCTCAGCTGTGCTTTACGAGCAAGCCTTTCTCTGGTCCTCAGGCCCACAGTCCCTCGGCCCTCTTGGGCAAATGTTACCAAGCCTTTGAACTATACCAGTAGGTGCCCAGGGACACACGATTCCAACAGCAAGTCCCCTGCCCAAAGGCACTCAGCTCTCTCGCTCTGCAGGCCGGGACACCATCTCCTCCTGGAGTCTGGGTTCTGCTGCCCCTCCTGCTTCTCTGCCATGGCTTTTCGCCTGGGTCTAGGAGGTTCTGAACACATGGATCCCCAGTCAAAAGGATGTGGTGGCCAGGTCCCAAAGACAGCTTGCTTGCTTGTTTGCTTGGCATAGTCTTCAAAGCACCAATGTCCTGTTCCTTCTCCCTTATCTCCTCTTGCAATGTGGAACAAAGATACTCTGATTTGATGGGAGGGTCAGGTTGGTTTCTAACCCTGCCAGAACCTTTGTCTCTCTCCAATGTATGGCCAGACTATGGCTCTCCTGGAGAGAAAGGAGCTTCTCTGTGCATACGCATGCGTGAGGGGCTGTGCATGTCATGTCGAGTGAAAGAGACAAAAAGACAGAGACAACAGCTTGTGCATAGCCTTTGTGTTTTATTGGATCTGGTGTATGTCTTACTTTACAAAATATACAGAAGAGCCAAAAAAAATGCAAAGCAGTCAATAATGTTTTATGGGGGAAAAGTGTTCTCTCTCTCAGACCCTGGGAGTATGACTGAATGGGACAAGCAGGTACATTACGGGTGCTCACGATGAGATGAGAACTTGGTGGTATGGTTCCCACCCTCTTGTATGCACAGGAACATCTCTGGGCAGATTGAGGAGAGAATTCTAAAGGAAACCCGAGGTGGGCACTGAAGAGGCCAGGTAGGGATTTGCAAAGGAGCCTGGGTTGAACAGATTCTGATGAATGCCCTCCACACCTGGGCTCAGATGCCATGCCTGGCTCTCTCCTCCCCTTTCCTTCTAAGGCATTCACTGGGAACATCGTGGAATCCCAAGTGCAGGAAGGAAGGTCCCTGACCTGCTCCATGTCACCAAATTTAGAGGACATGGCAAATGAAAATCCAAAGCAACTGAAATGGGTGATGAGCAGCGGGGTGGGCTGACACTCTAGCAGGCATCAGTGAGGACATCTCCCCATCCCAGTTCCTCTGCAGCCACCACCACAAACAGGAAGGAGGGAGAGAAAGGAATTCCAGAAAGGAGCCAAACACTCAGGCTGCCCAATACTGAAGAGGACCTGGACATTTTCTTGAGCAACTCCAAGGAGACAGGGTCTTCTGAAGAGCCTGGTGATTCATATTCATATTCTGATGGCTATGGTCTGGCCTGCCTGAGCCCCCCACTGACCATCAAGCCAGGCCTTTCTACCCTCTACCCCTGCTACTTCCTAGAGCTAGCCTCTGGTCCAGGCCCAAGACTCCTTCCGCTACACTCTTGTCCCCTTCCCACAGGACTTTCAGAGGCTAGTCTGAAAGGCCAGCCTACACCAAGGGCTCAACATCCTCTCTGAGAAGGATAGTCTTAGGGCAAATGTTTAGGGGGTAGGGGGTGGGGTGGGAGTAGGGGGTGAGAGCACCATAGCAGGAGACATTCTGTCTAGTGTCGGGGGTGGTTTCTACAGTAAGGGTGGGAGCTGGGAGAACCACTCACTTCCTAAAGGGCACCACCAGATGTACTCTGCCCACTCCCTGTCCCCTAATCCCCAGCCCCCCTCCCCCGTTCCGTGATCTGGGCACAGTATCCTCAGGCTCTTGATTCCCTAGAGCTAAGGTGGGGACAGACCTGGGAAGAGAAGGGTGAAGTCCACCTGGACAAGGTCTAGAGCATGGTCCACCCAGGGCACTCTGACCCTCTCCCCTGAGAAACTAGATGACATTGTCAAAGAGCTGCATGGACCTCATGATGTTCTCATCCTGTGGGTGGCCATGGTGTGAAGGAGGCAGATTGGAGAGAGAGAGAGAGAAAGAGCTTGTCAGAGAAAGGGAGACGGGGCACTGAGTCAGACATGGGGGCATTCAAGGAGAGAGAAGCAGAGGGAAGGGAAAAGCCCAGAAAGACCTGAGGTGGGGAAGGAGGCAGGCCTCTCCCAGGTGTGAAGCAACCGGATTTAGGGTATAAGGGTGAGTTGGGGGTGTCATACTCTGCCCTAAGGAGCCTTCTTCTACCTCACTGAATGAGGCGGTGAAAGGGTCCTGTACCTTTTGACAAGACTCAATGAACTCCTCGATGGTCACCACACCATCCTTGTTCCTATCCATCTTCTGCAAGGTAGTGGCCAGGTGGGAGGACAGGCAGAAGGCAGGCAGGCAAAAAGACAGACAGAACTCAGGCAAATGACCTGGTTGATCTTCATCTCCTTCACTCCCAGACCTTCCCACCCAACCTAATCCAAGGCACCTGAAAGAAGCTCTCCACATGTTCCCTGGGGGCCTCTTCCCGTAGTGCAGGATATGTGTACTTGCCCATCATGTCATAGATGGACTTCATGATATCCAGCATTTCCTGTTAGGCCAAGAGAGAAAAGGATCTCTTAGAAGCTCCAGCCTCCAAACCAGGAGGGCTAAAGCAGAGGGCAGACCTCACCCTTCCTGGAAATGCCTCTCCATGCATGGGTCATGCTTCCCTCCCCCGGGACCTTGGCACACACAGATCCCAGTCCTTCCATTGCTCAGTACCTCCTTGGTGATGCAACCATCTTTGTTGAGGTCATACAAGTTGAAGGCCCAGTTTAGCCTGTCATCTATGGTTCCCCGAAGAATCACCGACAAACCAGCCACGAAGTCCTGGGAAAGAGGCAATACAAGCTGTATCGTCTGATATCTTCCAACCTTCCACCCACTTGCTCTCTGTGTTTGGTCGGGTAGATCCTGGTCCCGAAGCCCTAGGAAACAGCCTTCCCTAGCCTGCCTTTCCCAGCTCACCTCAAAACTGACTGAGCCATCATGATTGGTGTCAAAGGCATTGAAGAGGAAAGTGGCATAGGTACTGGAGTCTGTAGGAGGAGTTTGGAGAAGTAAGCTTAGTTTCCAAACAGGTGAGAATTTTAGGCCCCTGTGGGGCCCCTCAACTCCCTCCCTCATCACCATGGCAACCCCAGCTCCTCCTTCCGGAACCCTCTCTCCCAATGGGCTGCTGGACAGCTGCATCCCAACTGGTCTTGCCCCCTCACCTCCTTGAGGAAAGAACTGGGAGTAAATCTGCTTGAAGTTCTCCTCGTTGACAATTCCGCTAGGACATTCCTGGAGGGAGGTAGACCAGGCTGAGGGCAGAGAAAAACCTTTTCCTCTCACCCCCCATCTTCCAAGCCCAAGGGCTCCCAGAAACGGAAAATCTTCACGTCCGTCTCCAAGGCGCACACACACCAGGCAGGTTCGTGATGGGAGGCTACCCATAGGACCGTAGACTAAGCTGCCAATCCACAAGCTTTACCCCTTTCTGGCCCTACCCTTTGCGAACGTTCTGCTCCCCGTTCAATCCGGGGTGGAGGGATGGGGCTGCCTCCGCCTACCTTACATCCCCTAAGGTTTCTGGGGAAACCCTCATTAAGGATTCTGAGAACACCTCCCTCTTGCCCCAGCCTCCCCTCAAGTCCGCCTGGCTGGTACTCACGTTCTTGAAGCCCCGGTACAGAACCTGCAGTTCCTTGCGTGTGAACTTGGTTTGCTCCTGCAGCTGCTCCAGACCCTCGGGACGGTGGCACACGGTGGACAGTTCAAACTCATCCTCCACACTGTCTGCGGGGGGAGGGCGGAGGGGTGGGGGACAGCCGCACCTCAGGCGGGAGCCCTGAGCCCCCTGCTCGAAAAACCGACTTATCCCATCCCTCCCCACTCCCCAACCTCGGAGACCAGTTTGCCTGTTTCTGGGGCGCTCCAGAAGTCAAGGCAAGAAGTCAAAGCGATGGTGAGCTTCAAGATCTACCACTGGGTTCAGTCCAAGGCCAGGCCTGACCCCAGAGCCAGGCATCCGACTCCGCGCTAACCCCTGGGCCCTTGGTCCCTGGTTGGAGGGGAAGTGACCTCACTCCCACCCCCACCCCGCCTCATCTTTGTCTCGGAAGGTAAGCAGCAAGAATAACAAGGGTCCAGAGACCAGGCATCAGAGAGTGCTCCGGGCCTTCCCAGATCACCTCAGCTCCCCACAACTCCAGCCTTATCCCTCCCAGACAGTCCTCCACTCCCAACCCTCCCCGAGACCCTCCGCCCCGTCCGCCAAGCCCCAGCCATGCCCCGCCCATCCCCAGACATTGACCCTAGCTTCAGCCAAGCCCCGCCCAATTCCAGCCAAGTCCCGCCTCTGCCTCCCGACCAGCCAAAGCGAGAGCCCCACCCGCAGCCCCATCTCAGCCCCGCCCCAGCCCCCAACATTTAGTCCCCAGGCAAGTACCCCACCCCCCACCCAGCGCTCCCGAAGGCCCCCCCTCCCCCGCCCCCACCAGGAGAGTAAGTCACCTGGGTCCAGCGGGCGGGGTCTGTAGGGGTGGAGGGAGGCTGGGGCGGCTAATGCTGAAGGGAGCGAACTGTCACCGAGAAAGCGGAAGACCCGGGCAACTGCAGACACACACCTCGCCCCTCACACTCAGCAAATCTCACAAACCTGCGTCTTACAAGGCACACACCCAGCCCTGCACGCCAAGGCACAAGGAACGAGCACAGACAAACGTGAAACGGACTCCACGCACACATGCTTGTGGAATTCGCCCCCATCCTTATCTAAATCTACTTTGGTGTGGGACCCAGCGGCATCAAACACACGATAACCACAAACCGGGCTGGCAATATTCAGGAAAGTCCTGTGAGGTGGGCAAGACCCAGCTGAAGACCCTGAAATCTGGGGACAAAGTGAGGTCGCTCAACTGGAAATTACTCAGCTGGGGGCCAGACCAGGACTAGAAAATGCAAATGCTCTGGTGTCTGGAGGAAGACGGGCTCCGTCCTCAACACCTATCTCCATTCTGCTGGCGACATACATTTTGAGGCCCACTGCGGGCAGCCACACTAACAGCTAGCCCAACTAAGCCACGCCCCGGCCCTTCTAGCCTCCTGGTCCCGCCTCCGCCACACGGACCACACCCTCACAGGCTCAGCCCTCCGCCGGGCCACGCCGGCCACGCCCAGTCACAGATCTGGCCCCGCCCCTACACTGACCTCGCCCTCACATTCAGTTTTCACATTCCACGCACTCTCACGTAAGGACTGAGCCAACGCTTTCCCCATCCCCTGTCACACTGGCCACGCCCACACGCATTCGGGTCCCGCCCCTGGAAGCACAGGAGAGGCACTTGCTTTCACTGACTGAGGGCAGAGCTTGGGGCCCGCAGCACGGCAGCAGCTTGAGGAACCGCTGCTTCAGCGCTTTTTTAGTGGGCCCTGGAGGGTGGCCTGGGAAAAGAGAAGACCCCAGGAAGGCACATTAACCCTCACGGTCCTTCTGTCCCTTCCCCCTTCCCCGCCAGTCACAAACAACCCGGGCTGGGCGGAGGGCATTGGGGATAGCGGGTGGAGGTGGGGGTAGGAGTGGAATGGCAGGGTGGCAGGGGGTAAGGTTTGGGCAGCCTAGTGGGTCTCACTGGTGTGGGAAATCCATCAAGGTGGCTCTAGCACTTTGTACCATGGGACACAGCCTGGGGACAGCAAGACAGCAAGGAAGGAAAGAGGCAGCGGCCTCTGTCTGCTGACCCAGTGCCCACAGTAACGTTTAACCCAGGGACTGCTTGGATAGGAACATCTCTCTCTCTCTCTCTCTCTCTCTCTCTCACACACACACACACACACACACACACACACACACACACACACACCCATACACACAGTGACAGGCGTATATAGTGATAGGCACATAGAATGATAAATCACAGTGATGAATATCATACAGTGACAGCTTGATACTCAGTAATTCACCCACACTTGCTGACTTAAGCAGGTCCTCAAGCACACATGCACACTTTGATCTAGCACTCCTTAGCACAAACACACACCAATATGACTTAAATAAAACAGGATACCAAACCCCAAACACTCAATGCCATCTTGTCAACGCTGACTCATACTGACTCCTGTGAGTTTCTGAGACTGTTTACCGGAATAGAAAGCCCAATCTTTCTCCCACAGGGCTGCTGAGGATTTTGAACTGCCAACCATGTGGATCGCGACCCAACACATAACCACTACACTACATGATACACACATAGGGAAACCCATACAAGTCATCACACAGGGCAAGATCAAACCACATAGAACACACAATGACCCTGGGACATCATGTCACAGTGAGTTAAGGATACTATAACACACACATGCTGTGACCTCATTCTGACACACAAACCAGGGTCACCATGACAACTACCTATACTACAGTGTGACTTATCTGCAGAGCCCCCGTTTGTCCTCAGTCACCTTTCCTTTATGTTTCTCCAGCTGGCACTCAGAGGAACCTAGTCAGTCAGAGGAACCTAGTCCAATCAGCCAACTCATTCACCCTGAAAATCTGGGCCCTCCCAGACTTCCCAGTATGGATCGTCCTTTGAAGGCAAAATGACAGGAGAATTTGAGGCAACTACAGACCTATCTCCTGGCTGCCCTCATTCCCAGGCTCGAAGACCAGAACCCAGGATCACACCTGGCCCGCTGGCTAAAAGCAGTCTCAAGTCACTCCAGAAGAGGCCCAACTTTGGTTTGGTTGCACACCCATGTATACCCACCCCACCCTACCAAGCCAGGGCCTGCTCCCAAGGAGATGACTCTGTGAAATCACTTGTCGTCTTGCCCACCACTACGCACATCTCAGCTCTGGAAGTTATAAAGAGGTGGGAAGGAGGCGGTGGGCTGTGCTAGGGATCAGGGATGGATCTTGGTGGCCTGGCCCTAGGCCAAGACCTCCATTAGCCCAGACTTTGGTTTCTTGAAGCCAAACTGCACCTGTCGCCTGGGGTGGTGTAGTTGCCAGTAGGGAGTGGGTGGCAGCTTCAGTCCGTCTGTCCCTAAGACCAACTACCTTGGTCTCAGTTATTCAGAAGTTGGATAAAGGGGCTGCCTTTAGCCTAGTGAATGCTTGGGGTTTTCTGGTGCCCACTTTAACCACCTAACAGTCTAAAGGAAATGACCAGGGAGCACCCAACTGATTTCATCTTCTTGGGATTGGATGAGAACTAACCCAGTCCAGCCTCCCAAGTTCAAGGACATCTCACTCTCTGCTCTCCATGCAGCAGAGGGGTGGGGTGGCTATGAGTTTTCTGTTCTTACTAAACCCTAAAGGAAACAAATTCTAGACCTTCCTGTGCCCCCCAGTTTCTTTTACATTTTTCCAGTTCCCCCAAAGTGTCTTTGCACATCTTCCTGTCTCAGGTGGAACCCAGGAACAGCCCTAGCCCTGTGGTGGAGCTGGGGAGAGAGGAGGAGGCCAAACTGAACTCTACCTCTACAACATCACTCTCCAGAGCTGGTGGGGTGGGCTGGGGAATGGACCTCCCACTCCCAACATCAAAACCCTGGAGATCATCTTGCCCTTGGACCCTGGGAGGGGCACAAGAA
>NW_022103968.1:26978101-26979589 GCF_000313985.2 Echinops telfairi | reverse complement strand
AGGAGTTTTCTCTCTGGCTAAAGCCTGGGCAGAGGCTGGTCCTCTGCAGTTCTGCATGGCCACCACTTGGGGTCAGGCGTCCACCTTGCGCCGTCTGATCGCCCGCCAGTAAGCCCACCCTCTGCCCGAAGGTGAGGAGGGGAAGCTTGGAAGGAGGGCTCTTCTCCAGCAGGCTAGCTCCTCTGCTGGCCACTCAGGAGCTAGTTTGGGTCTCTCACGCCTTAGAGCAGTGGTTCTCAACCTTCCTCATGCCGCCACCCTTTCATACAGTTCCTCATGTTGTGGTGACCCCAACCATAAAATCATTTTGGCTGCTACTTCATAACTGTCATTTTGCTACTGCTACGAATCATCATGTAAAAATCTGATATGCAGGATGTATTTTCTTTTTAAAAAAAATCATTTTATTGGGGGCTCAGATGTATTTTCATTGTTACAAATATAACATAACTAAACATAATTAACAGTGATTCATCACAAAACACACACACACACACACACAGGGTCACGCATTTTTCCACTCTAACACACATGAGCACTCAGTCCCACCCCTGTATGGTGGGAGGATGAAGAACCATCTTCAGAGCCAAGACAGACTGGCCCCTGGCTCTCAAAGGAACTCCAGAGCAGTATGGTATTATCACACCACCCTAAAGTCTCCTTCCTCCTCTCCAGACGCCTTCCTGCGGGCCCCCAGACTAACTTCATCTCATCTCCACACCCCAGTCCCCCATTCCTCACCCCTCCAGCTGACCCACCCCTCATGCAGCTCCTCTCCGGAATGGCCTCTCCTCACCTCTAGAAGGTGGCCCATCCCACCACTCTCCTGCCCCAGCCGTGAGGGCGGGTGGAGTAACCCGCTTTAATACTGCAGGGCAGAGACACCTAGGTTACCTTCCAAGAGGACAGGCTCAAAGAGACCAAACTGCTCCAGGACCTTGACAAACAGCCCGAGGACCACGAGCACAGCGACCATCTCCAGCCCTTCCAGGTTCATGGCAGGCCCAGGGCATGGCCCCCACCAGGCTGAGGCTCAGACACCAGCCCACTGGCTTCACACCTACAACATCACTCTCCGGAGCTGGTGGGGTGGGCTGGGGAATGGACCTCCCACTCCCAACATCAAAACCCTGGAGATCATCTTGCCCTTGGACCCTGGGAGGGGCACAAGAAGGTGGGGTGGGGGTGAGGACTTGAGAAGCAGGGGCCCTGATTTGACCCACCTCCAACCACAGCTGAACTAGGACTGCCTCAGTGTCCCCACTCCTGTCCTTCCAAACTTCACCCCCATGCCAAATTCTGGGTGTGGAGTTGGTGTATCCTCAGAGAACTCTGAGAACAGCCACACACCCAACCCAACATCCATCAAGGAGGTTCAGCCACACAGGCCTTCCAATCTCCCCCGGGGCCCCCCTCCACCTGCACCTCCCAGCGCTCATCCACCATCTCAGCCTGTGTCATTACAATACACACACACACACACACACA
>NW_022103968.1:26975352-26976595 GCF_000313985.2 Echinops telfairi | reverse complement strand
CTAGGCAACTGTCTCCCTGTGACTGTCTAAATTCCACGGCTGGGGTTCAGACTGTCCCCCCACCCTCATCCACAGAATTCTTCGTTTCAGTTAGTCTGGCCTCACTGTCTCTTAAACACTTCAGACTCAGGCCTTACTCTGGGCCCCTGCTCCTGCTCTCCCCTCTCCTTCAGTCCTACAAGTCCGATCTGCGTTCCGAGGCAGCCAGCATCCTCCTCTGTCCCTTTCAGAGCCTCAGTGCTCTCCCAGCCACCAAACTCATTCTTGGGCCCTCAGAATTCAGCACTGGATTCTGTCATGTGGGGAACGGTATGGTAGGTTGGGAGTACAGTGCCAGATTCCCTGGGTTCAAATCCCAGCTTTGGCACTTGGAATTAGCTGGGCAAATTCTTAACCTCTCTGTAACTCATATTTCCTACTTCATATGCATGGTTTAAATTTGGGAAAGGTGTACGTCGGGTTGTATCCTCTCACCATCCTTGTTTAATCTGTATGCTGAGCAAATCATCAGAGAAGCTGGCTTATATGAAGAAGAATGTGGCATCTGGATTGGAGGAAGGCTTATTAACAACCTGCATGCAATATGCAGGTGGCACAACCTTGCTCACTGGAAGTGAGGAAGACTTAAAGCACTTGCTGGTGAAGATCAAGGATTATAGCCTGCAGTATGAATTACAACTCAATGTAAAGAAGACCAAAATCTTCACAACTGGACCAGTAGGTAACATCATGATAAATGAAGGAAAGATTGAAGTTGTCAAAGATTTTGTCTCGCTTGGGTCTGCAGCCAATATTTATGGAAGCAGCAGCTAAGAAACCAAAAGATTCACTGCATTGGGTAAATGTTACACAAGGACCTTTTCAGGGTATTGAAAGGCAAGGATGTGTAAGTTGGACACTGAATAAGGAAGACCGAGGGAGAGTTGATGCCTTTGAATTATGGTGCTGGCCAAGAATATTGAAAGCATGATGGAATGCTAAATGGACAAACCAATCTGTCTCGGAAGAAGTAGAGGCAAGGATGTCAAGACTTTATCTCCCATACTTTGGACATGTTGTCAGAGGAGAACAGTCCTTGGAGAAGGACGTCCTGCTTCGTGAAACAGAGGGGCAGCGAAAGAGAGGAAGGTCCTCAGCGAGATAGATGGACAGAGTAGTGCAACAATGGGCTCAGGCACGGGGCAATTGTGCGGAGGTCGCAGGATTGACCGGGCAGTGTTTTTGTCCATTGTGCATAGGGTCT
>NW_022103968.1:26970378-26974107 GCF_000313985.2 Echinops telfairi | reverse complement strand
CTTCAAGAACACCCGTGAAACTGCCCAGGCCATCAAAGGCATGCACATCCGGAAAGCCACCAAATACTTGAAAGACGTGACTGTTTCCGACGCTACAAGGGTGGTGTTGGTTGGTGTGCCCAGACCAAACAGTGGGGTTGGACCCAGGGTCGGTGGTCCAAAAAGAGTGCTGAATTTTTACGTCACATGCTTAAAAATGCAGAAAGTCATGCTGAACTGAAGGGTTTAGATGTGAATTCTCTGGTCATTGAGCACATCCAGGTGAACAAAGCCCCAAGATGCGCTGCCAGACTCACAGAGCTCATGGTCGGATCAACTGTCCATGAGCTCCCCCGCCACATTGAGATGATCCTGACAGAGAAGGAACAGATCGTTTCCAAACCAGAAGAGGAGGTTGCACAGAAGAAAAAGATTCCCCAGAAAACTGAAGAAGCCAAAACTCATGGCTCAGGAATAAATTAAGCTTAAAATAATTAAAAAAAAAAAAAAGTTAAAGCAGTAAAAAAAGAAAAAGAAAGAGTGGGCTCATGTCTATGTCCTGCAGGGTCGCTGTGAGAAGGGGGTTGATGGCAGTGAGTTTGGTTTCTTTTGGTCTAGATGAGTCAGGAAATGAGCTTTAGTAAAAGCCACACTTGCATTTGTTTTTAACTGGGAAGCAGTCTAAGGCCGGCTGTAACAAACACCCTGAATGTGCCGATCTAACTGGGAAGCTGGGAGAAAATTGATGGAGAGCATACCTTTTCAGTTGGGCTTGCAAGGATGGCTATTTGTGGTTTTACATTTATAGAGCCGAGATGGTAACAATGCTTCTACTCACATTTTGTGTTTATTGAAAAATTAGATGAATCGATGAGTTCTAATACTTTAGAATCGTAAAATGTACACACAAGTTATTTTATCCTGGTTATCATTGCCCTTCCCCCAAACCCTCCCTGCCATCGAGTCATCCTCCTGCTCAAAGTGACACAAAAGGCCAGAGTAACACTGGCCTATTAGGGTTCTAAGCCTGTAAATATTAATGGGAGTAGAAAGGCTCATCTTTCTCCCAGGGAACGAAGGGTAGTTTCAAACTGATTTGTGATCAGCAGGTCAATTCATGTGAACAACATGAGTTCCCAAGGTACCTAGAACATTCTTATCTGCTCATGCGATGTCCCTCTCAGAAGTCATGCGCCTTCACTTCCTGCTCTATAGGAAGAGGGCATGCCAGCATCGGCCTTAAAAAAGGGATCACCATTTATCAAGCACATTTTGTGTTCTGTCTACTTTAAATATATTATCTCATTTCGTTTCACTCTGACTCCTAGCGACCCTGCAAGACGGAATAGAAACCGTCTTCACAAGAATCCTGATAGAGCAAACTATCCTTTTCTAACTGCTAGTGTAAGCACAGGGAGTCTTAAACTCCTCCTGCAGATGAAGGAATGGAGGCTCAGGGACATGACTTGCTCAAGATAAAATAGCTGAGGAAAGGGTGGGTTAAGACTTGAACCAGAGAGAAATATGTATGTGTTGCTGAAAGCAAAGCGGATGATCTGCTAGGTAAACCTTCACCGTTTTCACAATAAAAAGTTAAAGAAGAAAAAAAAGAAAAAGACGTGAGCCAGAGCCCCTGCTCTGCTCCCTCTCTTTGGCTCTCTCCATAGAGAGAGTAATGTACATGGGGTGTTCAGGAGTCCTGGAAGGTGATAGCTTAGTTCAGGTGGGAGTAGTGATGGGTAGGGAGGGCAAGAAGGGTCAGGCTCAATGGAGCCTTGAATGGCAGATTAGTTTATTTGGATTGATGAGCACCTGGGGTGCAGCTTCCTGCCCATCCCCTTGTTGATTCACAGACCCCAGAACAACAGACTCGCCCTCAGTTCCTTTCTCTCCCCTCTCTCACTCCCACCCTCAATTTGCCAGACCCTTGACCCAACCTCACAAGAACCCAAGGTCTTGCCTGTATCCTGCGGGTCCCTGATGAGAGAGTCTGTATGAAATGGAGTTGTTTTTCAGGCGTTGGACTGCTAACCCCAAGGTGAACAGTTTGAAACCACTAGCCCACTCACAGCTACTGCGGTAAAAATTTAAAGTCTTCTAAACCGTAGAGGGGCAGTTCTACTCTGTTCTAATGGGTCACTATGAGCAAGAATCGATCTGATGGCAGTGAGTCAGGGCCCGTGGGAGACTTGCTCAGATCTGTCCTCTCCAAGAGCCCGGGACTTAACTCTTTACCCAGTGAGTGAAGTCGTAATGGAAGCACTTCAGGCCCAGGGAAGGCCGCAGGGAAGTCTATTTGGGGATACTAGGTGCCCCTACCCAGGGTCTTTAAATCTCACCACAGAGATCCCATCGTTCAAACCCAGGAGTAATGTTGCCTTGTGTCCGGGGTCTGACCCCATGCAGCTGCCCCCCTTCCCCAGTCTATCCTTGTTTCCCCAGCCAGTGAAAGCTCTGCTCTCAGACTCCAAGACCCACTGCAGCCCCAGCCAGGCCAAATGACTACTGCAGCCCCTAGTGGTACCAGGTGATTAATGGCCTTCTAGATGTTGGGGCTATTTTGGGGCCTGGAAGTCATGCCTGCAATGATTGAGAGCTGGCCCTGCCTGGCTCCAGCCATCTGTCACCAGAGACAGGTACAGGCAGGGGTTCAGGAGTGTATGCTCCCCGAGAGTTTAAACATGGCTCTGGCTCAGTCATCTCTCCCCTCCTTCTGGGCAAGGAGAGGTGAAAGGCCCTGACTCCACTCCAGGAAGCCAAGTAGCTATCCAAGGAGAGAGACAAAGAACTTCAGATTCCAGAAGCAACCACAGGGCCAGGTTGCTTTGAGGCCAGGTGGGAAGGGAAGGCTGAATTCTGTGGGCGCCATTTCCGTAACCCTGAGGGAAACTGAGTGTACCCGAATCCCACAATCCACATGTCACAAATGTCCTAAATACAATACCGCATTATAACCCCACTACACTCAGACTACACTTAATGTGACTCAGAAAGCCCAACCTACCCCAAAGCAAAGAATGCCAGTACATGTCCAGTAGAATGCCCCATGCGGCTCCCAGAAACATGCACACCCCCACCCACACCCACCCACTCCCCGCCCTGTTCAGCCCCACGAAAGAGTGACAAGCCTTTTGCCAGGCCATATCCACCACTCAGCCATGAACTCACTAACTGAGTTTATGCTGGTCCAGCCTTGCCTCTGGACTTGCCACCAGCCATCGACAGCCCCCTTAGTCTAGACAAGCTGCTCTCTCCCTGCTCTGCTCCCAGCTTCCTCTTCTCACTCGTGAGGGCCATGCCCTTGCAATCCCACCTCCAGCCTCCTCCTCTGTGCTCAGTGAGACCCCTGCCCTCCTCCAGCTTGTCAGCAACCCCACCCATCCTTCTCTTGCTTTCTTTGAAGTCCAGCTCCTCGCCCTACACTGTAAGTGGATCTTACCCCTTGCTCCAGCTCCGTGAGGGCCTGGTGCCTTAAAAGCTTTTTTTTTGAAGAGACCCTGTTACCCCACTCCCCACCCCAATGAGGGGCCCCCTTCACCCCACCTCTGGAAGGCTTCCATTCCATTGCCCATATACTCCAGGGATCTTGCCCCTCCCTTCCTCATACCTGGCACCAGTGACCCAGTTACCAGCTGGTAGAGGGATCGTGCTACCTGCCCCAACGGGCTCCGGCACCTGCGGGGGCATCGGTTCATGGTGTGGCCGCGAGTCCTGCGGCCATGCTCCGCCCCCAGGCCTCCTGGCGGGGGC
>NW_022103968.1:26953935-26970236 GCF_000313985.2 Echinops telfairi | reverse complement strand
TGTGTGTGTGTGTGTGTGTGTGTGTGTGTGTGTGTGTGTGTGTGTGTGTGTGTGTGTTGGGTGGTGGAGGGGCACACACCTCACAAGTTTCTTCTGCAACGTTTTCTGGCAGGAAAGGGGAGCCCACAGGGGACCTGAAAAAGGAGCAGGAGGCATCGACTTTGTCATTGCTTGCCCCAGTCCCCTCTTCCCCCTCCCCTCTGCCTGCCCCCAGGCCACCCACCCCTATTTTGGCTTGGATACCGAGGGGGTAAAAGGATAGAGTTGTCATGGCAACCTCTCTACACAGCCACCCGTCTGGGAGCAGTGGGAGAGGAAGCTGGAGGGAAGAGGAGGAAGCGACCTGACCTGCCTATTGGGGTGGCAATGACGAACCCCCAACTGAGTGTCTTCTAGCTCCAGGTCTCTCTCTCGCCTAACTGTGCTCGCCATCCCTCTGCGTTCTGGCCCCACGGGCTCACCGATGACCACCGGGCGCTGACCACCAGCCCGCGCTCCCGCGCTCCCACCCACTCAGAGCCTTTCCCGGGCTCCTCGCTGTCTGGTTAGACCTGAAATAAACGCCTTCAGGACCCTCTTGCACCTTCACATGCCTGAGAGCCTACAGGAGAGAGGGCACAACCCGTTCCCCGGCTGGGATCCGCTGTGCATTTTTTGACGGAAAATTTCATTCACCTGGAGGAGGGCACCTTTTAAGTCCATGCAAATGTTGCCCGCGGGGCTCGGCCACTGGCCCGTCCGGACTCGGCTGCCCGCGCATGGCTCCTCTGAGCCGCACGAGGGCGCCCAAGCCCGGGGAACCGACGCGCAAGGCCACGGCCGGGATACGCAGGTGCCGCGCCGTACCTGGGACCGCGACCCAGGTCTGGCCAACAGGATCTTTTCGGGGCTGGGACAGGGCTGTCGCTGATCGTTGCCTTTCCCCCCAACCATTGGGTGGCCAGCAGGCTGCGCCTGGCTAAGCAAACTAGTTGGAGGAGCTGGATGGGGGACTCTGATGGGTTTCCCCCCCTACAAAGCCTCCCCAACTTTGATGACAGCTCGGGGTGGAGTGGCGGGCAGAGGGAAGCAGACTCGGAATCCTCTTCCCGTCTGCCCGGGGAAGCAGGGTGACGCCAGCTGGAGACCTCGCCAACTCCAGCCCTGCCCTGGCATCCTTCTTGCTTCCGGCGAGTGGAGAGGAACTTTGGGACTTCGGTAACTCGGAGAGCCTAAGCCGGCAGCCTCCGCGCGCGCGCTTCCGCATGGCGGCCAACCACTCCTGCGGCGTTGTCCTTCCTTAGCCACCGCCCGGGCCGCGCCGTCCTTCACCATCCTTGCAAAATCTTGCAAAATCTGAGCCCATCGTTACAGCCACTGTGTCAGTCCATCTCGCTGAAGGTCTTTTTTTTTTTTTTAAGGTCTTCTTTTTCATCGACCGTCTACCAAGCAGGATGTCCTTCTCCAGGGTCGGGTCCCACCTGATAGCGTGTCCGAAGTACTCTAGACGTCTCGCCATGCTCACCTCTAAGGAGCGTTCTGGCTGGACTGTGTTCAAGATCTGTTCGTTCTTCGGGCAGCCAGGGCACCTTCACTATTCTTCACCAACCCCGTGGTGCAAAGGCATTGATTTCGTTTTGATCTTATTGTCTAGCTTTTACAGGCAAATGAGATGATTGGAAATACCTGGTCCGCCAGGTACCATCTTTGCTTTTTAATACCTGAAGTAAGTCTTATGCAGTAGAATTATCCAAAGCAACACATCACTTGATTTCTTGACTGCTGCGTCGGACTGTGATTGATCCTCAAAGTCCGAAGTTCGAAATTACCAGTCGCTCCACGGGAGAAAGAAGGGGCTTTTTACTCTCGTAGAGAATTACAGCATCAGACACTCTCGGGGCAATTCTACTTCCTATCGAGTCGCTGTGACTCTCCAGCGACTCGATGGCCCAAACTCACTTCAGCACCGTGGACAACGACTCCTACATAGCGGTTAAGCTTTTAGCACGGGAGCTTGCCATCCACCCAGCCAGTCGCCTCCGTTTACTTTGGCATCTCAACCACATGCATCTCTAGCTATCAGATAAGCACCCTTTCCAGAGGGGAGGCCCTGGGAGCCCTCTTTCTGTCTTTCCAAGTCGTGTGTGGAGCTAGGCTGCTGAGGCTTGAACCACGCTTGCTGACGCTTGCTAAGACTCGACCTTTCTATTTTTTCTTGGGAGCAGCCAGGCACAAAATAGCATGCTCCCTTTGACATGCTACAAAGTGAGGCCCAGAGAGGAAAAAGTGGCCCCGGAGCTAGCACTTACACTCTCATTCCCGCACCTTCTAGTAGGGGTGCTGACCACTCCCACCCTATCACAGCTCCAATTAGCCAAGTGGGGAGGGGATGATGCCACTAACTGGGGAGAATCAACTAGAGCAGGAAGCAGAAACTGCCAAGAGGGCTGCGGTTGGAGGGGCGGGATGCTCTCAAGGATCCTGAGCTGATGGTGAGAAGAGAGTTCGTGGTGGAACGGGACAGTTGCACCTCTGAGTCCCATCTAAGCCAAGGCACTGAGACCTGATCTCTCTCAGACCTGGGGCCTTGGTCCAGTGGTGGGGAGACGCTCAGGTCTCCAGGCACATTCAATTCTTCTCTCCATTTCTAAGTCTTCATTAGCCTCACTCCCCTCAGGGACAAGGGTCACAGCCTCCCCTTAGCTTTGTTCCAGCCACAGGGGAGACAGCCTCCCTCCTCTCACGATGTTGGAGTTCTTGAGCAGGCTGCACAATGAGAGACATAAACTCACGTACACGAACATGGAAATGAACATGGAAATGTCACCAACACAAACACATGGAGCCACCTACCAAATCCAGGCATCTGCACACACACACACAACACAATGTATGGCTCTAACACACACACACACACACACACCCATACACACATAAGGGGAAGCAACGGTACCCACTAGGCCTGGACCTGGACCTGGACCTGGAATGGGAGGCAAGAAGATGTTTTCTTCAGGGTTGGAAGGACTGTTATGGGTTGAAAGAGCATTCATTTGAGGAATGGTCATCATTCTTGTTTGGGGTGGAGAGCTGACCCATTACTAATGTCAGTCTCTCTACAGGGCATGGGTGCTGGGACTATATGGTGCTTCTGGGAGTCAAGCTGGGCAGCTGGACACTAGAGTCTCCTTGGGCACATCTGGGCTATTTGTGGAAAACTTGGGTAATCAGTGAGGTTCACTAAGGACTCCCCTGCCCCCATTTGCACCCGGCAACCCAAGAGGCAGCAAGGGTAAGGCACGTCACAGACACTTACAGAACCTCACGGCAAACACCACCACACAGAAGTACACAGCAGGCAGTGCCAACATCACTCCCCCCAGTCTCATTATCACACAACACAACACACCTTCACAGAGGCTGACCCCACAAGGTTTACAACCAGAAAGTCTTTCTGAGAGACACACCACTGAGCTCTTGACACACTCTGGTAGTCAGATGCTACTTCATACAGAATTACACACTCAAAGCACATAGTTGCACATACAACAAAGACATATGATCAGGCAAGATCCTACCCAACACCAACATCTTGCAAGATCACACAATTACATGGCCACACACAACCACATTCACCCTGGCTGTCACCAAGGCCTGGGCGGGCGCATGGCAACCAGATCCGAAGCGCACACACAAACACATACACAGACATACAAAGAATGACAGGCACTCACGCACGTAACACCTCCCACTCCAGACACCCTGCCAATCCTATGTCACACAGGCCCACACCTGCTGCCTCTCCCTACTGCCCCCGCCCCCCGCTGAGCCTTGAACCCCAGTGTCCTGCTGCCCAAACCAGCTTGGAGGGGGTTTGGGGGTGGGACAGAGGATGGGAGGGAGGGGGAGCAGGGGCCAGGTTGGAGGCAGTAGGGTCTGGGGGAGATGGACTCCACCCCTCTCCCCAAGATCCCCGCGCCACCCACTTACCTGTCAGCTGGTCATAGGAGCCGTCCAGGTCTCGGGAATCGGACAAACTCTCCTTGCGGCCCTGGCCCCGCATGGCCTCCCCCCCGGCGCCCCCCTCCCGTCCCACCTGGGTCGGGGGAGGGGGTGCCGGGCGGACAGGCCGGGCGCTCACACGGCGCCCCCTGGCGGCGTAGCGCGCGGTCGGGGCTGGGGGTGGAGGGGGAGGAGGGGCTGGGGGCTGAGTCAGGGCCTGGGCCGGGGTCTAGGGCCCACCGGGGGTCCCGGGCAGGAGCTGGAGGCTTGGTGGCAGGTGAGCGCAGACTGGGAGACCGAGTGGAGCTGAGCGAGGAGCGAGTGGCGCGGAGCCGCCTCTCCTCCGCCCCCTCCCCGCGGCTGTCACTGCTGCCTCCCCCTCCGGCACAGCCGGGATTGGCTCCCCTACATCCCCCACCCCCCCTGCAGCTCGGGGGAGGCTCAGAGGAAGGAGTGAGTGAGCTAGGAAGTGCAGGGAGCGGGGCTGCTGCTCTGGCAACCCTTCCCCTTAAACCTGAAGCCCTGGGGCTCCCCGTGGAGGGAGCGAGCATGGCCAGAAAGCGCCCCACCAGAAGACCCTGGCCCCAATTCTCAGCTCGTCGTTGTCAGAGCCTAGAGTACGTTTCTAAGTCTCCTGTGCCTGTCTCCGAGCCAACTCCCTCGTTTCCCTGTTGTTTCTCCTTCCATGTACTCCATGACCCCTGCTTGACCTGGCCTTGGGGTGGGGGGTGGAGGAGAAATCGCCCCAGCCTCCACTGCAGGCTCTTCTCATCCAGTGGATAAAAATTGTCCTAAGTTCCAGAAGGACCCAACCCTGACGCACCCCAGGACCTGGGTCCTATTCACTCTGTGCCTTCTACCCTGCCTTGAGGACCCAGCCAGCCCGGGGTGGGGTGGGGGTAGGGGTGGTGGGGCAGGAGTCCACCAGGTCAGTTCAAGACTCTGCTCCTACCCTCCCCCTTTCCTTCTTTCAACTTCCCTGCTGTTCTCTTCTGTCACCTACTCTGTCCTAGATTCCTTGTTTGCTAGCAGGTTTGGGAGAGCATCTGTAGGGCTGTCCCAAGGCCAGGACACAGAGTGGTCGGCAGTGTCCCCCGCCAGCAGTTCCCTTAAGCAAGCACCGTTTCTTCTGAAGGCAGGTGCCAGCACATAGCCAGACCACCTCAGGCACTCAGGAATGGCCACTCAATGGCCAACCCCATTCTTTCCCCAGGTGGGTTCAGAGCTTAAGAGCCCCTTACCCAGCATGAGAGTGAGTAGGAATGGGGGCCAGGATGGATGGTATGGTGGCAATGTCCTAGCCAACCCTGCCTTCCAGCAGCTTCTCTGCAGGAGTGACATGCCGAGACCGAGAGCCAAAGTTTGCACTAAAGTGACCTCAGCACATTTAATCTCTTCAATTGGATTCTAATTCCAACCACTTGATTTAATTAGCCCAGCAAGAATCGGGGTGGGAAGCCAGTGCAGAGAGGTGCCTGTCTTTGGGAGCAATGCCCTCGGCTTCTGGTGTCAGGGCTTTTGGAGGCTGGAGTATGGGCAGGACATGAGGGGCTCCTGGGGGTGCTGAGTTCTTGGGCACCTTGCTCGGCTGAGTGGCATCTGTGAAGAAATGCAGGCCCATGCTTTAGACCTAACCTGGTCAGGTCAGAGGAAAGGCTGGCAGGAACCCAGAAGTGGGAAGAAGGGAATGCTCTTCTCTTCCTCCCACCCAAAGGGTAAGAAAAGCTGCAAGTCTCTGAATTGAGCTCTGTGCACCTTCACCGTGGCAGATACTCAGAGGAACAGCATCTGTAAGGGCAGGCAGGGGATCCCCAGGGCAGGGCTGTGAATTGCTGAGGATGGCCCTTCAAGCCATAGTCTTTGTATGGCCCACCGGATGACTGGGTAGGATGATGCAATATGACGTACTTGGGGGGGCCCCCAGGAGGACTGGCTAGCTTGCTAATACTGGACATAAGTGTGTAGCACTCTTGTAGGGAGTAACACCTTGCAGTGATGGTGTACAGAATCCCAACGTGGGGACTGGTCAACATTGCCTTAGAGTGGGGCCATGGCAGAGGCAGAAAGAGGGCTCTCACTAATGAGACTAACACCAGGGATTGCTTCAATCCAGTCTTTGAGAAATTAGTAGTGGGCAACAGAGATTAAGAGGGGGAAAAGAAGACACTAAAAAGACTGTCCTATACAAATCAATTTTTAATAACTTCCACTTGCCACCAGCTCCCTAGAGGTTTCTCACTGTGGAAAACTAATAGCCCCAGGCTGGCCTATCCATCTTATGATCAGAGATGACCCAGCCCCTGATCTTGTAAGTGTCTACTCAATATGCAACAGCAGCATGTTGGTGGCTTCTTGGGAACAAGTCTAGATCTGCTTCATGTGGGAGCCAGGGTCTGGTTCCTGGAGTGGGGCAAGGGGACAAGAGTATCCCAAAGGCTTCTGAGGCTTTGTGGAGTAGCACCGGGGGAGGCTCCACTCCCGGAGTCTTCCTGGGCTGCTGGCACCCTGTCCTCCCTGCAGCCTCAATAGAGCGTTTTTAGAAAGAGGGGATCTCAAAAAAAAAAAAAAAAAGAAAGAAAGAAAAGAAACACGGGATCTCAGAGCCCAGTTCCTTTGGATGTGGCTGCGGGGTAGAGAGAGCCCTATAGTGCTCCCAGTCCATCCCCCACCCCCGCCTTTCCCAAGGTTGTCCAAAGGAAGAATCCCAGGCCAACTCCCCAGAGGTCAGATTGGCCACAGCCCCACTCCACCAGGACCCAGGCAGACAGAATGAAGGCCTTTCTGTGGAGGTTCATCAGGCCTCTGTCAGAAGGAGAGCACTCTGCCCTGAGCAGGTTTTCTCCCTGGTAGCCACCTAACCACAGCAGGAACGGATTCTTCCCCAGAGGAAATTCTCCAGCAGGCTCGATGTCAACAACAGCCTGGCGAGGGGGCGGACCACATGGAGGTGGCGGGAAGCTCAGGAGAGGCAGGAGAACTCCCAGAGGAGGGGGTCGTTGGGGAGGTGGAGAGAAGCTCCAAGGAAAGAGAACTTGCAAAGTCGGCACCTGAGTGGTCCAGAAAACCTGTCCGTGTTTATTCAGACTCCCCATCCGGTTTAAAACAGATGACAAGTGAGAGCTCAGGTTGTAACCCCAATATGAAGAGGGGGCCTGCACATGGGGAACCTGGTGGCCAGACACTCCAGTATCCCAGAGAAATCAGCTCTGGATTTAGAAACACAAAAAAGGGGCCCCTTCCTACTGATCCTGAGCCAGAGCTGGCCAGAGGGCTAGCCGGGACAGGGGACACCGATTTCAAACCCAGCTCATCAGGCTCCAAGGAAGCTGGATGGACGTGGCTCCCCTTTCCTCTGGGAGATGATCTGGTTTCCAAAGTAGGGAAGCCACTGCCTTTGATGGGGCTGGGGGCACTGGGGTTGCCCCACCAGCTCCTGAAAAGGCATGAGTGGCCAGACGTTGTCATGGCAATCGGAGCAGTGAGCCTGTGTCCAGGTACACACCCTGGTGTGCCCACATTCTTGGAGGCCTCTCTGCGCCCACCCACCCTCCCCCATCTGATGGTCCCTGGCTTGCCCCACCTGCCCCGCTGTCCGAGCTCTACTGTATGTGTGGCCTTCCCAGAGAGAACTCAAGGTCTGTGCTTTGCTCCAATCTTGAGGGGAGCCTTCTCTCCCCTCACTTCCCCCCCTCCATCCCAGGAGCCTAGTGGGTAAGGGCAGTCAGTGGCTGCTCAGGTGGGCGTAGCCTCAGGAAATGGTGGAGAACTCCTTGAGCAGGGCCTCCTGGCTGAGCGTGTGGAAGGCCAGGTTTCTCCGCACGTTGGTGCTGATGGATCGAACCTGGGAAGGAGGGTGGGAGGACACAAGGCAAGAGAAAACAGAGTCAGTTACAAACAGGAAGACGGCAGTGCCTGAGGCACAGGGCCAGGGCAATGCTAGAAATTCTCTCTGGGGAAATGAACCTTTACAGGCCAATGAGCCTGGTTCACTACAGCAGAAAGTAACCAAGAGGGGCTGAAAGACAAAGGGATTCTAATGGCTGCTGGCGCAGCCGAGCTCTGAAGGAGATGGGAGCCAGGGCTTGATCCCTACATTGACCAGGGAGAGGGGAGACTGTACTAGTCAGGGGTCTATGGAGGAGGGAAAACGGATGCAGGGGTCACTTCCTTTAACCCTAGATCACTCATGCTCTGTACCCGCTCTCTTCCAGCTTCCTCCTCGCTCTCCCTTTGAGTTGATGCCATTTTCCTGGTTGGACGGCGCTTCTAGTGAGCATGATTAGGCCACGGAGGTGAGGAGTCTTGGGCTTGGGCTTGGGCGCAGGGTCCTTAAATCCCAGTCCAGCCCTCTTTCCACACCATCAGGTTGCTGCCTCCCCACTTTAGAGGGAGGAAAGCCTGGGACCTCTCCAGCCCCACTGCTCATGGCACACTCTTTCTCCCCACAGACTGACAGCCCTACAGGAAGTACTGCCGTCTGTCACCGAGGGGAGAGACAGTGGGGAAGGAGCCAGAGTTTGGGCTATACTCACTATCCATGGTAATTGGGGCATGTGTGTGGTAGGCAGGCAAAGGATGAAGGCTCTACAGGGAAGGGAGAAGGAAGGCTTGTTCCTCTGGTTTAGGCCCCCAAGTCTAGGCAGCATTCCTTCCCTTTCTGCTATGCTGGGGGAGAGGGAAGAACAGCACGTCCGACAGCAGGCGGCTGAACTGGCTCGGCTCCCCCGAGCAGACCGGACCAGACCCTCCAGGCTGCCCAGCCATAATTTCTGTACAGGAGGGGGAGAGTTGAGCTGAGTCCCATAGAAGCAAGGAACAGCCTCAAGACAGTGCCTCGCTCCCTCCCTCTTCACCTCTCAATCATGCTGTTAATTCTTGGCTCTCAGTAACTCCCCCACATTAATTTAAAGTCTTGTCAGCCCCTCCATAAAAATACTCTACCCCCCCCCAAAAAAAAATACTCTACCCTGCTATCTCCTTACATTAATGGCTCCCTTCTTCTCAACTAACTCGCCCCGGAGCATGTGACCCTCGCCTGGCAGCAATGGAAGTCCAAAATCCCCAGAGTGTCTGATCAGGGTCAGAGGTGGACTGTGTCTAGCACACGACAGACACAACCTAAAACCCAGCCCCCTTCTCTAAGGGCCTCAGAATTGGGCTGATGCAAGCTCTGCCCAGCAGAGGGAGGCTGAGGGCCTGGGAAATGGCACCGAGGCTGGTGGTATGTCCTTGACACAGTCTCCAGCCAAGCTGAGCTTTCCCCCGTGAGCAGAGCAGCTCTGAGCACAGGGCGAGGGCAGGTCACAGCATCAGGGGCTTCAGTGGGCCAAGGCAAAGGCTGGGGCTGCAGGAAGCAGGGGGCGCTAGTAAGAGGAAATAACTGGACTGGGGGCCAGCTAGGGATTTCTGAAGACGCTATGACCGCAGCAGGAAGAAGAGGAGGAGGAGGAGGAAGAGGAAGAGGATAAATTATTCTTGTGAGTTGCTCTGACTGCAGGCTAAGGAATCATGAGCCAGGACTGCTGCTGGAATCACACGGCAAACCCCAGGCCAGCCGGGCCATGTAGGGTCAGCTCCTTGGTTGCTCTGGGCTTCTTGCCTTCCCCTACCTGGCACCACTGCCCTGGGGAAGAGGCTCAGCTCTCACTGCCTGCTCCTGGGACAGAAGCTGGGCACTCAATCTCTGCAAACTCCTCAAACCCTAATGAGCCTTTGGAAGCCTGCAGTCATTCCCTGGCTGGCCACCTGCCCGCAGGGAAAGGGCCCATGAGATAGAGGTAGCGGTGGGGGCTGGAGACTCACCAGCTCCTTGAAGAAGGCGGCCTCCTTGTGCTGCTCTGAGTAACGCTCATACTGGTCCAGGCCATCTTGCAGCTTCAGTGTGAGTGTGTCGTAGTTGGCTCGTACCACCTCTAACACCTGGGAGCGTCAGGGACCAGGCAGGGTTGGTTAGGCCATGCAAACTCCAAGTTATGCAGCCCCTAAGGAAATCAGATTCCACCCAGGGTGACAGCCTAGAGAGCCACCACACAACCAAAGCTCCTTGCTCACGACCTACCACCTAGGAAAATGCACGGAGCGCTGTCTCGGGCTTCTAGAAACACTTTCCAATCACCCCCAGAACCACCTGAGCAGCCAGGCTGGCCACCCAGGTGGGCGACTTTGGGTCTGATAAGAACGCCTGCTCAGAGGGTCAGAGCAGTGCGTGATGAGCTCACCAGCATCCTGGTAGCTCCGTGGTTGCTCAGCCTATCCTGCCGCCTTCTCTGGCAGGTCGTCCCAGGGAGTGCGGAGGACTTTGCCCATGTATGCCTCCTTCTCCCTCTCTGGGACCCACACTGCTTCAGCCCCAGGATGTGCCTGGGCACCATCTGCCACTCAGCTCCATCTCACATTGCCAAGGCCGTCTTCCCATTCTTGCCTGGATGGAACTTTTGGGCCGCCCAGTTTGGGCATGTTCTAGAATAAGCTAGAGCTAGTCTTGTCCTCTTTTCTCCTGATGAGGGGGTCTCTGCCTGACCGGGACCCTTTCCCTGGAGGGAGGACTCAGACCCCCAATGCCTCCAGACAACTTGGGCCTTGGTGGTTCCAGAAGTTGGCCACCATGGCTAGGCCTGGTATGACTTTGGCGCACAAGACCATGAATCAAAGGCTTGGATTACAAGGCAGGAGGTTGTAAGCTGGGCGAGGAGAAGACAAAAGAGAGGGGCTGCTTGGTCCAGGAATTTGGTTGACAGCTGGTTATTCTATGATTTGCCCTGGGAGGAAACTCCATGCCTATACTGGCAGAGACAGCTTCCTGCTAGGTAGGGAGCTGTAGGGGGCGGGGGTAGTGATGAGGCAGGCTGTGACAAGGGTGAAGAAGCTGGTGCCCGGACTGGTAAGAGGGACTGAAGATGGGTTCACTGAGGTGACAAAGGTGCCCAGAGGCTATTCTCACCAATCCTGTCTGGTGCCACGGCAAGCTTCACTTGGGAGCAAGCCAGGTATTTTTCAGCTGAGAGGGGGCTGCTGAGCATAGGGAAGCCTTGTGTCCCTACAGGAGAGTCTCTGAGTTTGAGGGGCAGGGATAGCTAGGGCCAAGGTCTAGCTCAGGCACTTTCCCTCCAGTCACCTAGCTTCACAAGGTCACCTTTGTTTGGCTGTGTCCCACAGACCCAAGTACAGGCTGACTCCTCTGCTCCTAATTCCTTTTGTCAACTCTGCAGGCAGGAGGACCAGTACCCAGCAACAGCAGTCACCCACAAAGTCATCCGGCTGCCTCCTGCACGTGGACTGCACTCGTGGTTGGCACAGCTACAGCCAAGGTCTTGGCTCAGAAACAAGTGGCTTAAGCCCAGAGAAAAAGGCCTAATTCCCTCTAAGATGAACCAGCCCCCAGGGATAAGGCACAATAGACCAAGGCACACTCTCCTAACCCTGGACTCCTGGTGACCTCAGTAATGCTTAAGTCCTAACAACCAAGACTCCACCTTCCCGGCAGGGTGTCAGTCCCCAAACACAAATCCCCAGTGCACAGAAGCACTCTACCTGGGACATATCCTGAAGGCTCAGACCCACAGGTAAGGCTGCAGAGTGCGAAATCTCAGCTCTCAGAATACGGCTGTTTCCTATCCCAGCAAAGTCCAGTTTGTGGCAGGAGGTGAAATCAGAGAAAGCCCTTGAGCTATTCACTCCTTATAGAGGGCAACCCGAGGCCTGGCTAGACTCAAGAGAGGGCATGTCTTAGCTGCTCTCCGGGTCAATACTGCCCATCACCACGTCCTCCTCCACTTGGCTCTTTTATCCTCGTTGGCTTAGGGTAGCGGTTCTCATCTCCTCCACTTGGCTCTTTGATCCTCAATGGCTTAGAGTAGCGGTTCTCAACCTGTGGGTTACGACCCCTTTGGAAGTCGAAGGACCCTTTCACAGGGGTTGCTCGATTTGAAACAGTATCAAAATGACAGTTATGAAGTAGCAACGAAAATAATGTTATGGTTGGGGGGTCACCACAACATGAGGAACTGTATGAAAGGATCACGGCATTAGGAAGGTAAAGAACCACTGGCCTAGGGGAATCTTGCTTGCCAGTCATCTAGCCTGTGTCTTCTCCTGGCCCTGTAGCTTCGCTTTAATTCCCAAGGGAAGAAGACAGTCCGAGTTCGGGTCTGGAGGACTTGCTCACTCTAACATGCCCCTGTCTGAGTCTCCCAGGGAGGCCTAGTCTGAGATGTGGCAGGGCAGCTCTTAGGCAGAACACACTCTCCCAGACCCTCTATTCCGAAAGGCTTGGGTTTCACTCTCACGGGCAGCTTCACTAGCTGGCTTCCTGGCAATGCCAAAGGCACCTCTCGGATTAGGATTCTTTTTAGCCTGTCGAGCAACAGTCTTGTCCCCAAGCACAAACCCCTTTCTTACATCAGCTCCTGTGGGTCAGCTTCCCAGAACCATGCACATTCCCTAAGACAAGGTAACCTGAAGGCCAGTGAAGGGCATGTAAGTCACATGCTCACCATCTTTGCCCCCCCAAGAGCTTGTGTGTGGGCCAAGAGCTTAAAATTTATTTTCAAAACCCAACTAAACTAGGCACCCCTGTTCTATGAGACCTTAGACAATTCACTGAAGCCCTTTGAGCCTCAGCCCTGCTACCTATAAAAGGCAACTTGAACTCACCTTCCTAGATGACATGGGAATGGAAGTTCTGAGCTCTTGAAAGTGAGGTTGAAGATACAATTGAGTGAACCACTATTATCTCCATGACTATGCAGCGTTTGCCTGGACAGGTCTTGGGGTTCAAGAAATGCCTTCCCAGACCTATTTCAAATGGTCCTAGGTGCATAAACAGTTCTTTAGCACACACACAAAAACAACTTCTGAATTTACATGAAAGACTAGGGATACACAAATAGCCGCAGCTTCACAGATCCTCTGCTCACTTGTCCTGAAGTACTCTGCCTCTGGAGGAGGAAAACAAATGTGGGAGGGGGGAGCCCTATACACCTGTCCCTGAGGTCTGTGGAGGGGAAGGGCCTGAAGGAGAAGACAGCAAAGCCATTAAGAACATTGGCTATAGCATCAAAGAACAAAAAATCATAACATTGTGTGCTCACCTCCATGATGCGATCGCTGAAGACAAATGGGTGCGTAAGCAAATGTGGTGAAGAAAGCTGATGGTGCCCGGCTATCAAAAGGTATAGCGTCTGGGGTCTTAAAGGCTTGAAGGTAAACAAGCAGCCATCTAGCTCACAGCAACAAAACCCACATGGAAGAAGCACACCAGCCTGTGCGATCACGAGGTGTCGAAGGGATCAGGTATAAGGCATCATCAGAACAAAAATCTTACCATAATGAATGATGGGGGCAATGCAGAGTGGAGACCCAAAGCCCATTTGTAGGCCACTGGAGATCCCCTTGCAGAGGGGTCTCAGGGAGGAGACGAGCCAGTCAGGATGCAATGTAGCAAAGATGAAGCATACAACTTTCCTTTAGTTACTAAATGCCCCCCCACCAAACAATCATGATCCAAATTCTACCTTGCAAGTCTGGCTAGATCAGAGGATGTACACTGGCACAGATAGGAACTAGAAACACAGGGAATCCAGGGTGGATGACCCCTTCTGGACCAGTGGTGTGAGTGGAGATACTGGGACTGTAGAGGGAGAGTGGGTTGGAAAGGGGGAACCAATTACAAGGATCTATATGTGACCTCCTCTCTGGTGGACAGACAACAGAAAAGTGGGTGAAGGGAGACATCGGACAGGGCAAGACATGTCAAAATAATTTATAAATTATCAAGGGCTCATGAGGGAGGGGGGAGCAGGGAAGGAGGGGAACAAAAGAGGAGCTGATGCCACGGGCTTAAGTGGAGAGCAAATGTTTTGAGAATGATGAGGGCAATGAATGTACAAATGTGCTTTACACAATTGACGTATATATGGATTCTAGTCCCACTGCAGGTGGGACTAGAAAATGGTTCGATTGTGGAAACGAATATGGTTATGTCCTCAAAAAACTGGGAGTATGCAGACCATATAACCCAGCAACCCCTCTACTTGGCATATATCGTAAAGAAATGAGCTGTAACACAAACAGATCTGCACACCCCTGTTCATCACAGTACTATCTACTCACAATAGCAAACAGAGGGAGACCTCCTAAGTGCCCAATGGAGGGAGAATGGATGAATCACTTTGATACAAGAACCCAATGGGAGACATTAAAAAATAATGCTGAATGTGGGAAACACGGCACAACATGCATGAACCCGGAGGGCAATATGCTGAGGGAAATTAGTCAAACACTGCATGAGACAACTGTTATTTTTAAAAATCCAGAAAAGTAAAAGAAACAGGTGTGGGAAGGGAAGGTCAGAAAGGGGAGATGCCAGGTGTTATTTGGATGAAGGGGAAGACAATGTCCAATAAGAGGGGGATGGGAGAGGAATGATGGAAACAGGGTAAGATGATGGGAGGTTTGATTTGTTGAATGTGAAACTGATGATAAAAAGATATAAAAAGTAGACAAAAAGGGCTGCACTACCAATCAAAAGGTTGACGGCAAAGGAAAATAAAAAAGGTTGACTGCTTGAACCCAGCAGCAACGCCCTGTGAGCTAGGAACAGGCGTTTGTTTCTCTAAAGAGCCTTTTGAAGCCATATGGGGTCCTTCTACTCTGTCCTACAGAGAAGCTATGAGTCAGAACTGACTCAATGGCAATGAGTTTTTTTGGTTTGTTTTGAAACCCAAACAACTCCTAGGATGAAGATAACAGCAAACAAGAAGCATCAAGTTAGAAAAGCTCCCTGCCGTGGCTCCCCACCCTGGATTCCAGAGGGCTGTGTCCAGCGCCTGCAAGGCTGCTGAGTCCGTTTCCAAGCTCGATTGGCCTGAATTTCCAGCAGAAAGAGGCCAACTGAGAAGCAGTGGGTAACCCAACAGCAAACTTACTTTCACAACCCTGTTCTCAATGTGAGCTGATAGCTACAGGAAGAACTATTTGGGGGAAAGCATTTAAGAATCCATATTCAATGTCCTTAGAAGCAGCAGTTTGGAAATCAAATGACATATTGTATTGGGCAAATCTGCTACAAGAGACCTTTTTTAAAAAGTGCTAAAAAGCAAGGTTCTCACTTTGAGGACTATGAGGTACCTGACCCAAGCCATTTATCTTCAGTTGTCTCATACGCATGCAAAAGCTAGACACTGAATAAGGAAGACCAAAGAACAATTAATGCCTTTGAATTATGGTGCTGGCCAAAAAAAAAAATTGAATACACCATGGACTGCCAGCAGAGAACAAATCTGTCATGGAAGAAGCACAGCCACACTGCCCCTGCGAAGGGAGAATGTTGGGACTTCATCACATATACTTTGCCCAGGACTGTCAGGAGAGATCAATCCCTGGAGAAGGTCATCACTATGTCTGCTAAAGTACAGCATCAGCACACACAAAAAAGGAGCCACTTTGCACAGTGGCTGTTAACAGTGGACTCAAATATCGTACTAGAGAAAAGGCAACAAAGGGAAATACTCTTAGAGACACATCCTACAATTACAGTAATAACAATAATCTATGAATGGCCACAGATACCTAAATTGAACAGTAGAAGGGAAGGTGAATGGGACTACAACATGAATATATATGAAGGTGAGTTAGAAAGCACTGCTACAAAATCACAGAAACCCTTAATAAACACAAATATCAAAATATGGAGCTATTGTTTCTTAACCTATCATCCATCCAGGCCTATCCACTTCTGAAGGTGGGGTTTCCAACTCTCAAACCCTTCCCCCAAATAACCCTCTACTCTTTCATTGACACTATGTCAAAACGGCAGTTTCGGCACCCTCAAAGGCCTCAAATTGTGATCCTTTGCGCTGTTCTTTGAGTTTGCAGACCAAAAAAAAAAGAAGTCTGAAAGGGCAAGATTAAGGCTGTAAGGGGTAAGGTTTACCAACAGCTTCTCCTAGGACAGTTTTTGCTACCCTTGAAGAAGGTCTATTGTGATGGGGAAAAAAATTATTTTTGGTGCAACTTTCCTGGTTGTTTTCTCAGTATGCAGTTTTTAATGTTCTTAAAACATCTTCATAATAAAGCCACATGACTGTCCTGTGCTCTTTGGGAAAACTATCAAGATTATCCTGTAAGAATCTCAAAAAAAAAAAAAAAGAATCTCAAAAAACTCAGAGCAGCTAATGCACAGAGAGGACCAGAGGGCCAGACCCACGATGAGACATGACGTCCCTCTCTGACCCATAGTGCTGCGAGGGACAACAGTGGAGGCACATTGTGGGAATTGTGCCCTATCTGACCCTACCACACCCAGGTAAAACACTAATGGCGTG
>NW_022103968.1:26949918-26951497 GCF_000313985.2 Echinops telfairi | reverse complement strand
CTCAGGCAATTCTGCTTGAAAATCTACAAACTCTCTAAATCATAGAGAAATTAATCTCTGGATGCTTTGAAAAAGATACAGCAGTTAAAAGAAAACTGGGGGTGGGGGTGGAAAATGACAAGGCTATCTAGAAGATGAAAATAGTTTTAAAAGACATTTTCATGACAGAGAATCTCAACTCATCTCTCCCACTAGACTCTAATCATTTGCTCTATTTTGGACATTTACTTACTAGTTAGAGAATATGATTTTTAGGTCCCCTTTTTTTTCTCCCACAAAGCAAGAAAAGAGAATCTAAAGGATCAAGCTCTGAAATCATAAACAAGACCATCACCAAGCACAAGTCTGGACATGGTCCTTGCTTCTCTCTCCCATCAGTTAGGAGGCTGAACAGGTATGCAGATTCTACAAGCTAATGATGAGAGAGTTTGGGTCCATGACAATTTATGGGGAAATAAAAAGTTCCTCCATTATGATAGCTCAGTGTTTGGATACACCTATCCTGTTGCCCAGAGAATGGAGAAGGCTTGAATAATCAGGTTTGCTCCCCATGTCATTTCTCTGAACCCCTGCTCTGACTCCTGGTGCTAGCACAGAGTCTTATCACGAAAAGAAACAGTACTGAGCAGGCGTGGGGCTTCAATAATGGTCAGCAAATGAGCTGCTAGAAGAGAAGAAAGTCCAAGTGGCTGTGGGCAGTTTTCCAGAGATTTCTCTATCTTTGTCACTAGAGGAACAACCTGGCAAATCAAATAGACCATTTACTAGCCAGGTAACCTGACACCTTTTCCCTTCTAATACCCAGTAAACATCCTCAAACTCAACAGAAGACAGATATCTTTTCCTATAAAAATAAAAATGCCCCACTCAGAGCACTGCCTAACTTCCTTTTCTGGGTTTGTAACAAGGCTGAAATGCTCTATGAACTTTGGCAAGAAACTCGGGAGGAATAAGGGAAATGATCTTTCATGGTCTCTGAAAGGATTCAATCTAGGCTCTCTCCTTTTCTTTCCTTAAGACCAGACAGGCCTCAGAACTAGTCATGTGACTCTCAAAGAGGGACACCCCTCTTCTCTGTCAGAGGCAATACAAGTCACTGCAATGTCACTGGCCCAAGAATAGCCTCTCCGTGGCATTCTCACAATTAAACTAAGTGTGGTTGGGCACTGGACAGCTTGCAAGAAAGATTCTGATGACAAAGAAGCAATAAGCCACTTCTTACTCCCCCACAAGCCATATTTATTCTTCTAAAATCAGAACAAGTTAAGTTAAACAAGAAACCCTGCAAAGGCACTCTTTCAGTAAAGACATTGATGGATCCCTGCTGGGTCTAGCTTCACCTAGGAACTGAAAAAGAGTTGCAACCAGTAGTCAGTCATTTTCAAGATAGCCCTGTGGTTATAAATATGACTCTAGGAGTCAGCCTTCCTGGGCTCATAATCTAGTTCTACCACTTACAAGCAGGGTGAGCCAGCTCCCTCGTCTGCAAATAAGGGAAATAATAGCATCCGTCATATAGACTTGTTTGTGAGGGCTGAGGAAAGCAATGCAGATAAAGTGCTAGTGTAGTGGTAGACAT
>NW_022103968.1:26946163-26948264 GCF_000313985.2 Echinops telfairi | reverse complement strand
TAATGCCGGGGGCTTAAGTGGAGAGGAAATGTTTTGAGAATGATGAGGGCAATGAATGTACAAATGTACTGTACACAATTGATGTATGTATAGATTGTGATAAGAGTTGTATGAGCCCCTAATAAAACGATTAAAACAAACAAACAAACAAACAAACAAATAAATAAATAAATATGCTACTACTACTGATTTGCTCAGACATGATGTTCTTGTTAGATTCTCAAGCACCCCGAGTGAAGACCCCGGATCACTTTAGACTTCACAATACCTAGCAGAGGCTTGGAAGACAGTAAATGTTCAACATGTTTGTGGACTAATGTAGTAGTCTACAGAGGAGGACCCAGCCAAAAGCGTGAGGAATTGCTCATGGAGGTCACATGGCAACATGAGCCCAAGGGCCTGACAATACCGGCAGCTCTGTTCTCAGCCCTCTGACAGACTCCTCAAGTCCCCAGAGGCCACCACAGAAAGGAAAACACATGTTATGCACAGAGAGGGCTGGGTCAGTAGCACTTGTGTGATTTGGTGTCAGCTATATACCTAACCAGTGAACAGGTTGCCAGCTTGAGAGAGACTCCCATCTTTTAAGACAAGAAAAACAGAGGAATCTAAATCTTCTTTTACGTACTACCTCCTCCACACTTCATCCATGGGTCACCAGGTTCTGTGTGCAAAACTCTTCTCTTGCATAGCAGGTCTCTGGAGGTAGCTGGAAGGAGGGCTGTTAACACAGTTCTGCGACACCAGCACTGACAGCTGAGGTTCCACCCAAAGAGCAGATTGTTGTGGCTTAACCCTGCTATTCTGATGAAATATAGTCAGCACAGAGGAGGAGCAAAAGGTGGAATGGTGGGAAAATGTCACTGTGCGCGCACACACGTTACAATGCTCAGCCAACGTTTTTTGACCCATTCTGAAATGCCCTTCTGACCCATTCTGAAATGCCCTTCTGAGGTGTGCTCAATTTAGGACAGATTTCAAGTGCATAAATTCTGTTCAATTGTTCCGTGTACCCATTAGATAAGTGTCCAAAATTTTCTAAGCAGGCACACATGGTGATCTTTGAGCAATCAGGTTCAAAGTCTTGCTGAGTTATTTTTAGCACTTGGTTTGCATACTGCAACTAACAGTTTCATCTGACAAGAGGATGGAAAGACTTAGATTCAAGAGTTCTATGACCGACTAGTACTCAAAGCAGGCAATTCACTTCCTTTAGATGCCCTCTGCTTAACCTTCCCCTACACAGGGCAGCGCTTGGTCCCTGGCTGGACGGGCAGTCATTTCACAGACAGTTAAAACCATCAGTGATTTGCATTCTTGTTTTGAGAGGTTTGAAGGACAAGTCTTTGCTAATGATCAAAACTAGGACCTGTACCCAAAAACGGAAGGAAAATTTTGGAAAGGGAAGAATATGAAACATTTTAGTAAATTGCCTTCTAAAGGATACAAATGTTCGGTATATAGCTGCCTTTTCTTCAATAAAACAGACTATATGCTAAGCCATAAAGTAAATCTCAATAAATTTAAAAGGACAGATATGACAATGAATATATTTTGTGACCCACGCAACCCACAGCTATCAAGTCAATTCAGAACCCTAGATATCCCACAGGGCATGGCAGAACTGTTTCTACGGCTGTAAATATTTATTTATTTTTACATTTTTATTGGCACCTAATCCACATAAGGGATGTAAATCTTTATGGAAGCAGACTTCCAGCTCATTCTCCTGTGCAGCACCCTTGTGGGTTTGAACCACTGACCTTTTAGTTAGCAGTAGGTTGCTTTAGTCACTGTGCTACTAGGGCTCCTTTTCTGAACCTCAGGGAACTAAACTAAAAATGAATAATAGAACTATATCAAGGGTTCATGAGGGAAAGAGGGTGGGGAAAAAAATGAGGAGGTGATACCAAGGGCTCTAGCAGAAAGAAAATGTTTTGAAAATGATGATGGCAACAAATGTACAAATGTGCTTGATACAATGGGTGCATGTATGTATTGTGATAAGAGCTGTATGAGCCCCCAATAAAATGATTTAAAAAAAAGAAATATATCTGGAAAAGCTCCAAATGTTGAAAAGGCAGCATTTCTAAATATTATA
>NW_022103968.1:26943381-26944888 GCF_000313985.2 Echinops telfairi | reverse complement strand
GACACAGGGATGGACTAGATGCATGATCAAGCAAACACGCTGCTGTTGTGTGCTGTAGAGTCCATTCCAACTGATAGCGACCCTACGTGATAGAGAAGAACTGCCAGCACAGGATTTCCCAGGTGGAGATCTCTATGGAAAGAGATTGCCAAGTCCATGCTGCTTGGAACTGCTGGTGCTTTCAAGCTACTGAACTTTTAGTTAGCAGCTGAGCACTTAACCATTGTGCCACCAGAGCTCCTCAAAATTAAGTATATTAAAATGTAAATGATAGACTCTAGGTAGTAGTTGTAATGGGTGTTCCCTGTACAACTAATTTGTTGGAAATTTTTCATAATAAAATTTTGGGTAAGAAATTATTCCTCCCCTCAAAAAAGAAATTATTCCCATAGAAAACTCCAAGCTAGGATTGACTATCAAACATTTAAGTAGAAAATAATGCCAATCCTACACAAATTCTTCAAAAAATTGAGGAGGAAGGTATAATCCACATTCCTTTATACAGTCCAAGCTTACATCTAATGCCAAAACTAGACAATGATGCTACAAGAAAGCTATGAACCTAATATCCCTCAAGAACACTGATGCCAAAATAATTAACCAAATATTAGCAACTCAAGTTCTGTAATATTCAAGATAAATCTATGTCATGTCAAGAGGGGTTCAGCCTAAGATTGCATTAGCTTTTTAAAAATCAATCACCATAACAAAAAAATGCACGTAATATCAATAGATTCAGAAACAACAATGATAACATCCAACATTCCTTCATAATAAAAAAAACACCTTCAACAAACTGGGAATAGAAGGGAACTTCCTCAACCTAACAAAAGGAATCTAACTTACAGCTAACATTTCAGTAGCTGTAATGGTGAGAGACTGAATGCTTTCTCCCTAAGATCTAGCAAGGATGTCCATTTTCATCACTTCTATTCAAATTGTACTTCTGGTCCTAACTTAAGGTCCAAACTGCAATAAGGCAAGGAAAAGAAACCAAAGGCATACACATTGAAAAGAAAAGAAATAAAATAAAATTCATTTGTATACATTATAAACAAATTCCTAGAGCCTCTAAAAAAGCTACCAGAACTAATAAATGAGTTAATCATGATTGCAGCAAAAGGGTCAATTCAGATAATTGTATGACTATAAAATAGCAATGAACAATTGTAATTTGGTAAACTTAAACTACCATTTACATCACAAAAAAGACTTAGGGATAGATTTAGCAAATAGGTGTAAGACCAGTATGTTTTGTGTCAAGGTAATTCTGACAAACATCTCAGCAGACTGACTTCAAAAAAAAGTGTTTAAATAGAAATGGATAAGCTAATTGTATAATTTATATGGAAATGCAAAGGATTTAGTCCATAACAATGAAAAAGGCATGTTACATAATTTCAAGATTTACTATAGAGCTATAATAACTAAGACAGTGTGAGACATAAGACAAGTTTAGATATAAAAACCAGTGTAACAAAACTAATACTCCAGAAATAGACATACA
>NW_022103968.1:26940686-26942642 GCF_000313985.2 Echinops telfairi | reverse complement strand
GGACCATGGTTCTCGGGGGGCAAGGCCAATTGGCAGAACACGGTCTATGAAAGACAATGTTCCACATCCTACTTTAGTGAGTAATAACCTGGGTCTTAAATGCTCATGAGCAGCCATCTAAGGGTATAACTAACTAATGAGCTCTCCTCTTCTGAAAGGAGTGAAGAAAACCAAAGACACAGGGAAACAGTCCAATGGAAGAATGGACCACACGACCATCAATCGCTAAGATCCTGAGACAAGATGAACCACTACCAACTGCTCAGAGAAGGTGGACCACAACTTACACTCAGAAGCGTGACCAGGCTTACTAGTTGGATAGAGACTGATACCTCTGTTATGGCCCTAGTGGCCCTTCAGATCTGAATCTGCACTCACCTCTGGAGCTCAGTTTTTTAACCAAGTAACAGACAGGTCTATAAGAGGAGCAATGACCCTAACGAGAGAGGTTTGCACATATTGTAATAATCAACCATTTGAGATCAAAGGGGCAGCATCAGTCCAGGGTCAAAGTTCAGAGGATTAGGAGAGAAGGCGACGAGTGGGCAGGAAACCCCGGGAGGAGGTGGGTTGAATGACGTTGCACGTCAGAGACTGCAATGCACTAGCTGAAACAAGGTGGTATGCAACACTTATGATCTGCTCTGTAACTCTTCACTCGATTCACATATGGTTGTGCGCCTTTCCATTAAATGGAGATGGAACAACTGCAAATTATTCCTTTTGAGGAAAAAAATTACTCTTATCACACACCATGCCAAAAACTGAACTTGAAATGGATCATACACCTAAATGCAAAAGTTGAAACTATAAAATTTACATGAAAGCATAGGTGAACATTTTCACAATTTAGGAGTAGACAACATTTTATTAAAACACAGCAAGCAAAAACATTTTTGCAAAATATTAAAAATTAATAAGTTAATCTGTACCAATATAAAATTAAATTAAAATTCACCTTCAGAAAAATATTTAGTTAAAAAAAGAAGTTTAGTTTCAATCAAAAGAAGCGCAAGAAGATGCAAAGGCAAGTCAACAAGGAGAAAATATTGTCCATACATTCAAAGGATCTTCAAAAAATGTGTGTACAATTTTTCCACAAACTTTTTTGAAGTCCCCTCATGTATCAGAAAAAGGATCACCAACTAGAATGTATATAAAAATTTCTTTTAAAATAACCCAATTAATAAAAACATAATCCAATTTAAAATTGGCAAATGATCTAAACATACTTCACAAAAGAAGATATACAAATAAATGGCTAATAAGCACATGAAAAATGTTCAACATCATTAGTCATAATGCAAATTCAAACTGTAATGAGAGCACTACATACTCACTAGAATGGCTAAAATGAAACTAACTCACAAACCCAAGTTGCTGATGATGTAGAGCAGTAATGGTAAGATTACAAAATGGAGCAGGTCGAGGGCATTTATAGAGTTCTAAATACAGGCATGTACATACATAAGTATATTTATTTATGAGGATGAGGAAACAAATCTGTGTGTATATATTTATAGCTTTAGTACTAAGGTAGCATATGGACATTGGGCCTCCACTCACATACTCCCTCAACACAAGAACACTTTGTTCTATTAAACTGGCATTGCATAATGCTCACCTTCCTGACATGATCACTGAAGACAAATGGGAGCATAAGCTAATGTGGTGAAGAAAGCTGGTGGTGCCCAGCTATTAAAATATATAGCATCTGGGGTCTTAAAGGCTTGAAGATAAACAAGCTGCCATCTTGCTGAGAAGCAACCAAGCCCACGCAGAAGATGCACACCACCCTGTTTGATCACTAGGTGTCGAAGGGATCAGGTTTCAGGCACCAAAAAAGGAAAAATCATATTATTGTGCGCTCGCCCTCCCAATACAACTGCTGAGGACAAATGGTGGCATAAGTAAGTGTGGTGAACAAAGCTGATGTTACCCAACTATCAAAAGATA
>NW_022103968.1:26937917-26939480 GCF_000313985.2 Echinops telfairi | reverse complement strand
GGATCCACAGACTTTCTACCCACTGGCCTGCGATCTTCTACATTCGGAGTCATTGCATGTGTTTTGTGAGTCTGAAGAGGACTTTATAGATTGATATTGGAAATATGGGCTAATATCAGACTTATGGACTTGATCTGGACTGGGCTGGGATCTTTTCTCAATGTTCAATTGCTCTTGTATATAAATCTCTTTCTTATACACATATGTGTATCCATGGATTTGTTTCTCTAGTCTACCCAGACTCATACAGAATGTCTGTGACATCTTTATGGAGAAATAATTTACATACCATAAAATTCATCCCCTTAAATGCACTTGTTTTAGCATATTCACAAAGTTATGCAAACCATGATTCAAGTTTAGAATGTTTCCAACAAGCCAAGAAACTCCATGCCCGTTAAGCAGTCACTCCCCACACCTAGCCCAAGGCAACCACTTATCTATTCTCTCTCTACAGATCCTGCACGGTTTCGTTCTGTTGTGCACTGGGTCGCTATGGGTCAGAACTGACTCAATGGCACTCAACAACAACATCAAGATTTTCCTATTCTGGGCATTTCAAGTAAATGTTATCATACAATATGGAGCCTTCTGTGACTGGGTTTTTGCAGTTAGCATAATTCTTTCAAGAGTCAGCTGTGTATGAATGAGTAGGCTCCAAAGGGTTTGTGAAAAAAAATGTAATTAAAATTTAAAGGAATGGTTCCACTAACTTTTTGGAACTCTCGCATAGTAGTATCAATACTTCACTAATTGCCAGTAATATCCCATCATATCTTGCTTATCTACCCTTGATCAGTTCATACATGTTTGGGTAACTCCCATTTGGGAGTTATGAACAATGCTGCTGTATGCCAGTCTTTTGGTGGACATGTGTTTTCATTTCTCTTGAGCAAATACCTAGAAATACCACCATGTAGACAAATCTCTGAAAGAAGTCACATAGAAAGCAGTATACAAACTGAATCTAAAGTGACAAGAAGCACATTAGTGGCTGCCTTTAGTTGGGACTGAGGGGGCACTGTGAAGTAGCATAAGAGGATTTTTTTCAGGTGATGAGATTGTTGTATATCTCAATTGCAGTCGTGGTTACATAAAATACATTTAAATGTATGTTAAGTATGGTGTGTATAAATCAATAAAGTTCATTTAAAATTAAGTTCAATAAGTCATGACCAGTTAAACAAGGGGAGGTGGGGGGTGCTATGAGCAGTGGGCTCACCTTTTTGGATTGGGGTGAGAACATCTCAGACCGGGATTATCAGTAACTCTAAAGTAGTAGTCCCGTTTTGACAATGTCAGGGATTCCCCTTATTGAGCTCCCTTCCACCCCTGCACCATTGACAACTCCATAACCCTCTCTGACAAAATAAATGGACTCCAGGTAGCAATTAACAGGGTTTAGAAAACATCAATGTTGTTCGGCAGAAGCCGTATCAGGGATATATATATATATATATATATATATTTTTTACATTTTATTAGGGGCTCATACAACTGTTATCCCAATCCATACACACATCAATTGTGTAAAGTGCATTTGTACATCGTTTCTACAGGGAT
>NW_022103968.1:26935326-26937121 GCF_000313985.2 Echinops telfairi | reverse complement strand
CCTACCGAACCCGTAGTGATTGTGCTAGGAGCTGGCTTCTTCTGGCAAACATCTGTGGATTTCTAATGAGGCGATATTTGGCTGAGAGTTCAAGAACAAACGGAGGTTTATCTGTCCTGTCCTTCATAAGCTTTCAAAGGGGGGCGGGGGGCCTGCTTCAAGCATTCCAAATGCATCAGCTAAGAGCAGTCTCCATGAGAGCACACAGGCAAAGGTCTAAGCAATGAAGTCATGATTCTGATCACATACACTGTGAAGTCTTTAAGAGCAGCTATGGTTTTTGCATTTTGTAAAAATCTAGGGAATTTTAAGCTGGGGCACCCATTTTCTGTCATACTGTGCTTCTGTAGGCACCCAAAGAAGAGAATTCTTAGGCCAAAGATGGTCCCCAGGGCTTCCTTTGGAAGAACGGAGTGTTTTTCCAGAACATTTAGTTCAAAATTATCTGGTGTGTGGGGAGGAGGCAACAGCACAGAAACTAGAGCAAATAGCACCTCGGTGACAAAACCACAGACCCCAATATGCCTGAGTACCCCCCTCTCCACTGGGGTGCTGATAGTGACTTTCTATCCAAGATAACCAGAATCTCGCCAGGGCCCAACCATCCAATATAACGGTTTGCAAACAAAGATCCAAAAGGTAGATACAAATCCCTTAGGCTACAGGAAGATGTCTGCCTTTAAAAAGGTAACTGTTTCCTCTGCACAGTATACAATATGCACAGGTGCACCCCCCCCCACCTTTTTATTGTCATCTTGTACGCTTCAGGACTAAATCCAATTTCAGAAGCAATTTAAGCTGGCCAATCTTCCAAGTCCATCCATGTCTTCCAAGCACACTACCAAAGGGCTTTCCATTGCCCTGAGATTTATTGATCCGACAAGCTGGCTCTACCCTACAGCAAGGTGGACCAGATAATGAACCTCACAGTGGGTGATTAGTGAGAGGCCATCAGGTGGTTAAAGGTGTGGTGACAGTGACTTTCTTTAATTTCCCTGCATAGCTGCTCCACCTCCTCCCTGACTTTATTTGGTCAAAGCCCTAGATACCCCTTATGAAGCTATTCTTACACTCATTTTAGATGCAGCAGGCCCAGGTCCTTACCTGTGCAAGCAAAGCATCTAATCACATCAAGAAGTAACTAAAGTAATTGAAGGGAGGGAAACACAAATATCACTTCTTCTCTTTCACTACTGCTTATTGTTGGAGGGGCATCCTACTCAGCTCGACCAAGAGATAGATGTCTGTGTCATCCTCACCTGAGGCCTGTCCTTGGAAATAGATCACATCTCAGAGAAGGAGACAGAAAATACTGCCTCCTTGCTTCTAAATCACTGACAACTTGACATCGGATCTCTGTCTCCTTGCCAGCCCTCAGTTACCATCGCTCTAACAGTTAGAACCCTCTAATAGAAATCCTATTTGTGAGCGAGCGACAGCTTTTCTATCTCAGTGGGTCATGATGAGGTTTTAACATCCCTTGGGCAGGATTTGGGAGAAAGAAGTGGCTTTCTACTCCCATTAAGAGTTAGAGTTGGCTCTCTGCTCCTCCTCGTACGACAGACAGCCGCCTCTCCCATTCCGTGCAGTCCCAGCTGCATCTTGGAGAGAGATGGTGAAGGTTGGAGTGCACTGATTTGGCCAAGCATTGGGCGCCTGGTCACCAGGGCTGCTTTCAATTCTGGCAAAGTGGAAATTGTTGCCATCAATGACCCCTTCATTGATCTGAACTACATGGTCTACATGTTCCAGTATGATTCCACCCACGGCAAGTTCAATGGCACTGTCAAGGCTG
>NW_022103968.1:26914739-26933377 GCF_000313985.2 Echinops telfairi | reverse complement strand
AATAGTAGTTTGGGGGCTTTGTCTTTTTTAAAAACACAACATTGAAGTACTCCTTTAAAAGCAATTAAAACTCGGTATGCTACCTTGAAGATTTTGAATCATATAAATACATTAACTATTAAAATAAATTTAAATCACGAGGCCCCTTTGGTGTGGAGAAAAGCTTGATTTGTCACGTCTGGGCATCGTCCTGACGTATTTTTTAGGAATGCAGAAACTCCTGCTTCGTTTAGGTGGTCTTCCTGTGCCACGAGTCCCTGCTTAGGCACTTCTGTTGGACTAGCAGGCAGGCACGCCAGACCCTGTTCAGTACTTTTTTTCCTTTCTCCGCTGGCTGCTGTGGAGCACTCTCCGTTTTTCCCTCCCCGGGGCCTGCCTCCTCGTTCAGGAGACCTGACAAGCTCAGGTCATCACGTAGGTCCCAGCCTGATGAAGGGCAAAGACTTGACTTTGGAGGCAGGCAGGCAGACCTCGGTTCACACTATGGTTTTACCACTAATAGCTAGGTGCCGTTATACAAATTAGCCTTTTTAGCCAGAGGGGGATTACAACTGCTGTACACAGTCGCTGTAAGAATAAAGCAAATAACCCATAGAGCAGTATCCAGTGCGTAGTAGGTCTCCTGTAACTCCTAGCTGTTCCTTTCCTTGTATCTATTTATCTCTCTATTTTAAATCAAGAGACTCTCTCCCCTGTCAAGGGTCTCTGGCAGCACACTGTACTTCCTGGTCCAAGTCAGAAATGGCCATCTTAGTAGCACATACTCAGTCAGCTGAGGCTCTCTTGGACGCCTTCTCTGGATGCCCCTTATTGACTAAAGTTCATTTCTGATGGGGTGGGGTGGGGAGTCCCTCTGCCTTGGTCTTCTTTGTGCTTTTCCTGCTTTAGAGAATCCAGTGACCAACTATAAAGCCCAAGAACAAACAGCACTTACCAACCTTTTCTCTGTCAAACATGGAAACTGAAATGCCAGAATCTACAAAACAAAGGCAACCAGGACAGCACAGTCAGACAGCCAAGGCTGGTGTCACACACTAGCCCTCAGGAAGAGTTCCCACAGCAACCATCCCTCACAGTGCGCAAGAACAGGCTGTCGTGGAAAGACACAAGATGTCAAGAACAGAAAACGGAGTCATGATGGTTGTGGGAGTCTTAAACTCTCCAGCATGTCTCTGCCCCAGCTGTCTTGCATGATGGTTAGGGCCCTGCTTGAAGATAAGAAAACATGCCAGGTTGCCCAGGATGAGTGACTAGGTGGCCTTAATTGCTCTGTTTGAGATCCAAGGTTTCCCAGGGGAGAACTTTCGCACAGCTGGGGAAAGTGAGCCGCCTTTACAGCCAGTCCTCTTCTCTCAGTCTTCCTCAACAGTCAGGGGGCTGTGTGAGCTGGCTGGCAGAGGCTCAGTCAGTGAGGACTGACTGGTAAGACTTTCGGAAATTCTGAGAGCCAGTTGACTACTTCACCCCGGGAGCCCTGGTGGGAGCCGCCACACTGTGGAAAACAGCAAATGCTATACAAATCTGCCTGTTCCTTCCCTTTACCCTCTCCACCGAGTATGCATGTACTAGGCCGCCACTGGCCACCAACCTGATGGCTGAAATATGAGGCTTCGTTTTTCTTATTTGCTCTGAAACCCTTCGGCCATTTACCCAAGACCTTTCTATGCTTCCTCCTAGGAGTCTCCAAGTACAGTGAACCCTCGTTTATCGCGGTTAATCGGTTCTAGACCCTACCGTGATAAATGAAATTCCGCGAAGTAGGATTCCTTATTTGTAAATCAAATATTTTCGTAGTTAGAGCATAGAGGACATGAAAAAACACCCTTTAGTCACCATTACACTCGTATTACCCAATTTATTAAACGAAAAAGGGAAAATGCAGTAAAACATTTTGGACGTTACAATTATCATTTATTATTTATTATATTATGAAGTACAACGGATGGAGCGAACGGAAGACTCATTCAAGTCAAAATGGCGTGCAACCTCCACGATTTTCTTGCCATCTTTGATCATATCCAAAAGTTTTACCTTTTCCTGGATGGTGAGCATCTTCCTCTGGCGCTTATTTTTATTGTCAGAAGGCTTAGAAGAAGCAGCTCGTTTAGGAGCCATCATAGGGCTTAGATAAAATTTCTTAAAAATCGCAAACAATTACAGTACACTGTACAAAAGCAAAAATGCATCTGATACGTAGCTCCGATACGTAGCGATGCAGACAAGCGTGTACAGTATGAGTCAATCAGTGGCAGTAATGACAGAGAGAAACAAGCGAAAAGCCTTGCAAGACAAAGGACTCAAGGCAGACTCGGGTTAGAAACTCCAAGTCAAAACCATTTAAGCAGCTATGTACTCTCGCCTGCCCATTTGATTTTTCAGCTTCATCATTCTGGGAAATCTTACTAACTCCAATGATCAGAACTGCCTGAGCACAGCCAATAATAGCTCCAGCAAGGATGGGTACTTTCCAAAAAGCCATGGGGGTGGGGGGACAAAAGAAACTAAAGCTCAGCTGAGGGTGAACAAGGCCCCTGAAGGATAAATTTGTTGGTTGGTTTGTTTTCAAGGATACATTTTTAAGGCCTCCTTAAGGTATCCTAGAGACAAGGTAGACCTAGGAGGGAATAAACTGGGGTAGTTTCAGAGTTCTTGGGAAAGCAAGTTTTGTCTTCTTCATGGTCTTGATTTACAGAGATACGGCAAATACAAAAAGAGGTCAACATGAACACACTTCACAATAAGCCCCAGACAAATAGGACCCTATAAAAATGCATGAAAGAAATGCATGTAATTTATTAGGACAACATATCCATAACCATTCAATCATGCTGATGGTGCTAATCGATTCAACTGCTATGCTCTCTATGAAGCCAATGAGAATTTAACAACAACAACAAAAAATAGTATCTATCTTCTGGACATCTGAAGAGAAAGCCGAGTGTGAGAGACTGGGCTTTGTTTAATGAGCAATCACGGCTTGACAAGCATCACCTCAACATGCCTCCAACCGCGGCTGGGCTGTGTCTGGGGTTCTCAGAAATCTCTCGCCAAAACAAAGTGGCCACCAGCTGGACAAGCAGACCTAGCCAAGCACTCTGTCTTGTCGGCTAACCAACTAAGTAATATAAACGTATTGTAAGAGTTCTTTCCAATCTTCTTGGGAATTACGTTCTTGAGTTTCATTTCCTTTTTTGAAACAGTTTTATTGGGACATCGTTAACAATTCAATAAAACAATCATATCAAGAAGGGTTGTAAGTCCTGATTTTCTTTTTCTATTTCGTCGGCTGCGAACAAGTGTAGGGCCCAATTGCATCCCAAAACCAGGTCTTTGCGGAGGCTGTAAGTACTTAATATTAAGTGGCATTGGTATTAATGTTATAAGTGAAGGGAAAGAAGTGTGCCAACACACGTCGGAGATTGGCAAGGCCGCCAGCTATCGCTGATCTGAGAGTGCTGAGAATAAAACCAAGGGCACCCGAAAGCTGCCACTTAAGGCCCAGTAAAGTCAGTCGGGGAAGGGAAGCAGCCACTATTTTAACGGCAGTTTTGAAAATGGCCCTAGAATAGTATCAACCTCCTCCACCCCCGACCCAAGGGAAAAAGGCTGTTAGGAGAGGCAATGACTGAGTAAAAGTTCCATGAGAGCAAGGGCTAGACTAAGCCAGCCACCACCGATCCCACCACCCAGCACCACATTGTGTGCAGAGCAGGCACAAAATGATTAACCAACTATAGTAACAAGCTCAACGGACCAACGATTTGGAGTTGTTATCCCTTCCCCATTCTTACAGAAGGATGAGTGCTCTCCCTTTTCCAGAGAGATCGTCTCATCTTTAGTTTGTGAACTCTTCCATCACTTCATTTAACTTTGAAGGAAGTTGGAGGAGGAGGAAGACACGTGCTTGCTAATCATCCTCTTCCAGATTGCCTCGTGTGCCAGAATGGATCTGTATTATTGGTCTGCGGCTGCTACTGCCGGAGAATGATTTCAGCCTGACCTTCCCGAGCGGCTGGGGGATGAATGCTGCACGTGGCGGACAGAGAAAATGTGTCTTCCTTTTTTGGTAAGTTTTTAGATTAACTAGGGCTCACTGCAGTAGGAAAGTCACCGTTTCTCTCACTGTGCTAACCGCAAGATGCTGAATTCTTTTGCATAACAATGATATCGTAAAATTGATCTGAACTAGCCTGCCAGGCAAAAGGCAGCGTTCATCCATTCACCTAGCACCTCACAGAGAGAGGTGGCACCAGAGACCAGGACTCCAGACGGCGACACAGACAGAAAAGACGGTATATGGAAGCCATTTATAAAGGCAGTTTTAAATGTGAAAATGTGTTTTCCCAGCTAGCCTCGCAAAAGAGAACAAATATGTCACAAAGGGAAAAAGTGGTAGACTACTGGAGTCCAATCCATCTGGCTGAGGAAAGAGCGACTGGTGGGAATACTTTTCTCTCAGGCAAGAGGCTTGGTGCCTCATTGGGCGAGCGGGATAGCTTTTAGGAACATCAGAACACATGGTCACACCATAGCTGGCTGGCTGGCTGGCTTTGGCAACAAGAGGCTCAGGGAAGGGTTACAATGAGACATACTGGCAAAAAAGGAGAGCGGAGCATATGTGATCTCCTTACTGGTTTGGAATCAATGTTTGTACCCTCAACTCTTGAACACTCTGGTCTCTCCAACTTGGGAAGAGGATAGGAAGATGGGGGGACTGCGTGAATTGGGTGTTTCAATTTGAGTTTTTAAGAACAGGATTCAGCATCTTAGTCTGCAGTATCTAGTCCAACTCCAAGCTATGCGAAAGCCCCATTTGCACTTTTATGTAACGCAGAGCCAAATACAGGCGCTTTGGGAGATGAGGAAATCAGGCCAGGCACCAGGAAAACAAGCGCCCCACTCTATCTGCATCTCCAGCTCAGTCCACAGAAAAACCTGCTCAGGAGTAACCGCTCAAGGCCAAGGGAATTCAATTACTAAAAAAACCCTGTCCCAATGAGGGCTCAAGCTGTGAAATGAGCCAAACTGTCTCAAATTGAGCTGAACTCTGTTTTTCTAATTGGCAGTTGTATCTGTTTCTAAGTTCGTATTCCTTGTTTTCAAAAAATCAAAATGACTCTCTGCTTAAAATGAAAAAGATATGCCTGGTCACCCACTATAAATTAACAGCTCACCAAATTTTCACCTATGTATCTTCTATGTAATTAAATGAACCCAACAGGTGCCAAAGATGTAGATGCCATCACTGTATTTAATGCACTGTATGCAATCCCTGCTAATCTCTGCCAGCAGCCTGGCTCCTGCCAACCCCTCCCCAAAGTCTCCCTCACAGAATCTCAGGGCCATCAGAGAGAAAGTGGTCACACAATAGTCACTCTAGGGAGCAGAGTGGCTTACCTGTTCTTCTGAGAGTTGGGATATATGATTCACAGCGGCGTAGGACTCAATTTTGGGGTTAAAGTGGTTGATGATGGCTCTGAAACAAAGAATTAATATGAATGCAGCAGCGGATGCAAGAAGCCAGTCAGTTAAAACAAGGATTGCTACTCTCTGGTTTAGAGGAGTAAGTATGGGAGCGAATGCTGGAGAGTAGATGTCTTCTTACTGAACACGAGGAGGCCATAAATGGGGGTGGGCTGATAAATGAAATAGAAAAGATTTACTAATTTATCAGACAGAATGGAATCAAGTCTTTCTGCTCTGCAAGTGAACTAGGGGGAACACCCACGACCAAAATACCCTCCCCCAACTGAGTCTTTTAAACAAGAAACAAGACTCTGGACATCAGGGGCTATCCACTAGAGCAGCTGTTCTCAGTCTGTGGGTCATGACCCCTTTGGGGGTCGAATGACTCTTTCACAGGGGTCGCCCAAGACCAGTGGAAAACACATGGTTGGGGGTCACCACAACATGAAGAACTGTATTAAAGGGTCAGGGCATTAGGAAGATTGAGAACCACTGCACTAGAGGGTCCTGGCATTTCAATCAGAAAGAAGAGTAAAGTCGTTTTCTCGGCTCTGACTTGGGTGAACAGGGCACTCACTCAGTGAAGCTGAACCCAAAGTAGAAGCAACAGTCTGGTATCTGAAGCTGGGGATCATGAAGGTCTAGAACCAGGCTTCATATTTGCTTGTGAAATACGTTTCCAATAAAAATTTGTAGTCATTCAAACCAACACCTGAGTATCATTTTAAATACTCCATCTATCACTCCCTCACATCTAAAATCAGCGTATCGATCATATCTACTTCTTAAACATCTCTAAAGCCTGAAATAAACTGATCCGAAACCAATGTCTTTGTACAAGTCCTCATCATTTCTTGTCTGGTGTAGCAGAAAAAGTATACATTTTCAGAATTAAATAGCCACAGTTTGGTACAAGTTCAGACTGATATAAAGAAATGGTTAAATAAATGAGTAAATGGGGAGAAGAGACAAATCTTTCTGGAAGAATTTCGAATCAAACAGAGATCCTCTTCCCTCACCCATAAGAGGGTAAAGTTTAATTTCCACCCCGCTTCACTCCCCTTGAGGGTGGGAGAGGTTTGCTCCCAAATGGAATAAGGAGTGAAAGGGGAAAGCAGTGACTTTGCAAGAAACCTGCAAATACTGTCACCAGTGATGTCATGTGGGCCTCATATGACTTCTGCCATGATGTGACGAGAAGAGAACTGATCCCTGGTGTATTCCTTCCTAAACCCTATCACTCCGTCTAGTCATCGTGAGGAAAGCATTTGACACACTCTGCACAGGGGCAGTGCAATGTTTCCGGCCAAAGTCTCTAACTTCCACCAAACGACCTTTACCTGCACAGTTCTGATTGGAAAGCGGGAAAGATATTGATAGGATTGACCGGTGAGGAACTGGGACTAGGAGTCCCTGGAATGACATCCTGCCGTGCATCCGTGCATAAAATGAGCCCATTGAGAAGCAGGAAGAGGGCTTTCATTGCCAACAACAGCCAAGAGTAGAGTGTCCTGACTCCTCTGGACCCAAGATACGTGTGCAGTGAACCTCGTGGACCTGGAGGCCAGCTACCACATCAGAGGAGCAGCAGCAGGCAGAGCATGGGACAGAGGGAGGACTTTCTGACCCACAGAGCGAATAAAGCCAACGTGCTTTTGTGCAGGTGGCTGACGTGAGGTGTGGGGTGCCTCGGGGCACTAACTGGGGATGTTGGGCTTGCTGACCCACAGAAGTGGAGTTTAGTGACTCTGAGTGACGCTTACAGCAGAGGGAATGTCCCTTTGGGCACTTATTAGACCAAAAAGAACTTGGGAACATGTTTTGATAAACAACTCAATCTGATTGTTTCTCACTGGCATTACAATTTGTTAGCTTCCTTAATAAACCCTTTAATCATGAAATTGGTCTGTGCTTTCCGTGGGGTGATTACAATGTGGTACTCTAGATTGAATCCTGGCATGGACAGAAGACATTAATGGGAAAATTCAAATAAAATCTAGAGTTTTCCAAGAGTAGAATACACCTAGTAAGTACTCAGTTCCTAATTGGACCTAATTTTGACCTAATTTCTATGTAGCCCTGGGTGACTAAGTCTGTGAGCTGGACTACCGGAACTTTAGACTCTGTTGTTTCAAGACCCACACATCCTTCATAGGCCACACCAGAAGGACTCAATGTGGAAACCCCACTAAGTGAATGGGGCTTTACCTCAAGCTCATCTGCAGCCCTTGGACTTACGGCTGAGACTGATGAGAATAAACAGATGACTACTAATCCAGGGGCATAGAACTGTTATGGACTTTGGTTCGAATCTCTTGCCTTGAGAGTGTCCAATGAAAGGTGGCCCGGAACAATCATATACTTACTATTTTAATGCCCTGTTTGCTTCGTTATGACATGTATTAATCTGGTAGGTGTGGCACTGTTGATGTGAAGGAATATCACTGGAAGATTTGCCCTATCACCAACCTCCGTGGTTTGTATAAATAGTGTCTAGTCATTTAAGAGTTTAATCTGTACAAGTCAACAATTCATGTATTGCAGTTCATAGGTGGCCTATACTTCTATAATTTCCTTTACTTGACAGTGTTTTCAATTCTATACCATTGGCTAAACTAATGACACTATCAATGAATAGTGGTGATGCATTGGGTTGCTAACCATAAGGTCAGTAGTAGTTTGAAACCATCAGCTAGCTCTGCAGAGGAAGGATGAAGTTTTCTACTCCTGTGAAGATTTGCGGGCTCAGACCCACAGAGGCTATTTTATCCAGCCCTATAGGGTCGCTGAGTCAGCATTGACTTGATGGCAGTGGAAATGATGTGTACGTGTGTGTGCGTGTGTATGTGATTGTCAATGTCCTCTTACATAAGATGACAATGATGTCTCTAAGGTGAACCAGAGGCATATATTAACAATGGATGCAGGACTGGTTCTGGGGCTTGTACTAGATTCTAAGAACAATTAGTTCTTATGATATGGCCTTGCTTGGTGCTTGACCTCATGAAAGAGAGCACTAAAGATAAGGGTGCTATAGCAAAGTATGGTGAAGAAACTAGATGTTGCCTGGCTATCAGAAAGAATAGTGTCTGGGGTCTTGGTTTGTTTTCAAACAAGCATACATCCAAGTGAGGGGTCAACTAAGCAACTAAGTCCACAGGGAAGAACACACCACCCTGTGTGATCAAAGAATTGTAAATAACATAATCCAAATCTAAACGAGGAAATGGCATCAAAACTTAAATTATGAGCACCTGGTTGGCAGAAGGTTATTGCAGGGCCTACTCCTGGATTAAGCTTCTGGTGAATCCCCTCCAATCATAACTGAGGGATGTGAGTAACACTGTTATCAGACAGAGAGCATTGTGAAGTCAATCATGGCAGATGTAGTTAGGTTAAAATGTATTATCTTATTATTCAATCTCCCATTTGAACCATTTCTTTTAAAGCTGCTTCTGATTTTTTTGAAAAAGGGTAAGCGCTTGGTGAATCTCCCTGATCATGGCCCAGGGATGTGTATAGCCTTGCTAACATGCAGAATGAATTGGAAAGTAGACTGCTGCAGGTGCAGTTAGGTTAAAATTTAGTACCATGTCATCTGATCTCTCTTAAATTTGTTCTAGTTTTTAATATTTTATTATTAAATTTAGTACCATGTCATCTGATCCATTTAAATTTGTTCTAGTTTTTAATATTTTCTTTTTTAATCATTTTATTAGGGCTCATACAACTCTTATCACAATCCATATATACATCAATTGTGTAAAGCGCATTTGTACATTCATTGCCCTCATCATTCTCAAAACATTTCCTCTCCACTTAAGCCCCCGGCATTAGGTCCTCATTTTTCCCCTCCCTCCCCGCTCCCCCCTCCCTCGTGAGCCCTTGATAATTTATAAATTATTATTTTGTCATATCTTGCCCTGTCTGACGTCTCCCTTCACCCTGTCTTTTCAATTGAGGTTTTTATCTGTTTTAACTGTTATTCCTGTTAGTTTTGTTTTTTTGATGTTTTTCTGTATATTAAATTTAGGATAGGTAAATCTATAGTGACAGTAACTGGATTAATGGTTCCTTGGGGGTACAGCAAGAGAAGTTGGGGGGGGGGAATGGGGAGCTAATAATAATGAGGACAAGAATGAAGAAAATGTTCTAAAACTAATTGTGGTGATGATTGTACAACTCTTCTTGATGTAAGTAAATTGTTGAATTGTACAATAAGTGAATGCTGGGGGGAAAAGAGGACAAATAAAATCTAGAGTTTAGGAAATTAGATAATAGGAATGTATTAATATAGTTTCTTAGTTTTGATAAATGTATCATTGTAATGTGAGAAAGGGGGAAATTAATGAGAAGTTACAGGGAGAACTCTGGCCTTTTCAAATTTTCTGTAAATCTAAAATGATTCTAAAATAATTTTATCAAAGTGCGCGCGCGTGTGTGTAAAATAGCACAAGAAATCTCTATTTTCTTTAAAACAGCTCATTTGTAAATATATAGAACTATTTAATCTAGTAATTCAAGTAATATAAGCCAGAAAAGTAAAAAATAAAACCAACCCAAACATTAGGGTTTGGAATTCTGATTTGGCCACTTGTTATTCTGAATGGTCTTTGGCATGTTAATTGCATGCATCATCCATCAGAGGAGGGGAAAAAAAAGGGAATAAAAGATTTGTAAAATTACATAATATAGTGATGTTAAACAGCACAATGTCTGGCACATAGCTGGTGCTTAATAAATATTCAGTGAATGAATAAATCAAAGAGCATAGCTGGTAACCTATTTTTCCAAAGATGAACATGAGATGACACCTGAAAATGAAAGTTGTGGTCTAAGCCTAAAGTAGAAAAGATTTTGTGACCAAGCGGTGAAATATTTTTCTATTTTAGAGAGTAAGGGCATTGGCAGGGGTGACAGCGCAGGCACAGAAAGGAGAACCCTAAGCCTAAATGCAGTGAGAACATGGGCAAGCAGATTTGAGAGCCCCTGGTTGTTATGAGTTGGAATCAACTCAAGGGCAAGAGGTTTTTGTCCCCCCGCCCCCCCAGAGGAATTCCAATAAACTTTGAAGCAGACTCAATTAAGAGGAGGCTAGGAAGAAGATCGGAGATCTGCAGGAATCTAAATTCTAAGGATTAGCATCTGAGGCCGACAGAGTCGAAGAAAAGGAATTATAGCAACTAAATCAATCTATTACACCTATTTTAGGAAAACAGAATCTGCATTCTGTAAAGGCATCTATTTCAAACTTTTGTTGATTCCCTTCAACCTGAGTTTCCAAAAATATCCTATGTTTCCTGGGGATGTGGGGTGAGGAATAATTGTGTCTCTGTTGAACTAAGCTCTTTGCCTAGTTTTGGAAAACACAGAGCTACAAAATTTGGGTGGCCCTCAGCAGCCACTGTGGTCCAGTGGGCAATACAGGGAGGGAAGCTGGTGGGAAATGAAATCATCTCTGGGAATGGGACAGCCTACAAGAAAAGAAAGAACTGATGAACTACAGGGGTAGCAAGTAGAATAGGGTTGAGGAGGTGGGTACAGGGGGCAGGGAGTGGTGGGGGGTGGGGGGGGCGACGGTAAAAGGGAGACAATGTAGGAGTCCAGGAAGGAAAATAATGTTTGGAAACTAATTGTGGTAGCAGTTAGACAATACTGCTTGATGTGATTGAACTCTGGAATGATATATGTATTCACTCCCAATTAATAATAAATTAAAATATGTATTTTTTTTAAAAAAAAGAAAAAAGAGGGTGAAAGAGGAAAGCAAATAAGAGGGGAAAGGAGACAACAGGTAGTGAATGAGGGATGAAGAGAAAAAGGATGAAAAAACCTGGATGGTCTTATCTTTAAAACACACTTAGTCCTTTCCTTTCTCACCACTGTACCTATCGAGTGTCAGCTGGGCATCTAAAACTAAAGGGCAGCTCTGCTGATACTGCCTGGGCAAACTCATCAGGAAGATGGCAGATTTGGCACTTTAGAAATGTCTTTTTGGAACGAAATTTTTAAAAAATCGTCCTCAAACCTGCTCTATGACCTTCTCATCCCAAAGCTCCAGAACTGAGCAGGTCATTAAGATCCTCCATGAGGGCCTATTGAGAAACCAGAGGGAAGAACAGTCTCTACCCAGTTGGTAATCTCTAGCTCAGGACCCACACTGTATCCTCTGCCTGACTTTACTTGCTGTTACTTATTGACTGTTCCCTGCAAAACCTAAGTACGAATTGAATCTAATGAAGATGTTGGGTGCAGTGCATTAGGCTAGGGGTAAGAAAAATAGTCTGACACTAGGCTATTTTTTTCTTTGGGCTCTTTGGCAAGAAATTTCAGAAGACTTAGAGGCAGCTCCATTAAAGTCTTAGGAATACAAAGTCCTAGGATTGGAAATATGTCATGAGATAGCACAGAAAAGATGGAATACTGAAAAGAGAATAAACCAACCAGTCTGCTGTGACTGAAGACTCATCTTTTCCCAGGAGGCCTGGAGATGCCGAGTATTCACTTGGACTGTGATTCTATAGCTCCCACCTGGTTGTGGCCCCACAAGCAGGCTAACAATAACCAAAAAGGTAAAAACGAGTGTGGGCGAGGATGTGAAGAACCTGGATCACTCATGCATTGCTGGTGGGCCTGTGGTATCAGATAGCTACTTTGAAAAATAGTTTGGCAGTCCCTCGAATGTTAAAAAGAGTTAACAAAGGACCCAGTAATTTCACTACTGGGCACATACCCCAAAGAATAAAAAAACATATCTACACAAAAACTTGTACAATCAACATTCATGACAGTACAGACAAAAAGTGGAAGCAACTCAAGCGTCCATCAAATGATGTATGATAAATGAAATTTAGGAAAATTTAGGAAAACTCAGCCTTCAAAAGGAATAAAGTACTAATACCCATTTCAACATGAATAAACGTTGAAAATGTTCTGTTAAGTGAAAAAGACACAAAAGGCAACATATCACCTGATCCTTATTCATATGAAATAGGCAAATGTATAGCATTAGAAAGTAGACTAGTGGTTGCTTAGGGAGGTAGGCAGTCAAGAATGGGTTTGCCTTCTAATGGGCACAGGGCTTCTTCTAAGAGGGAATGAACACACATACTCCTCACCCAGGACCTGACCTTTCACATCACTAAGCATTAAAAATGTTTACTATTTGTCCAGTAGAGCCCTGGCTATGACAGTTAAGGCTATGGTGTCAACTTGGCTAGGCTACAAGTCTTATTAATGGTTTGGCAATTAAATAATGATAAAAATCAGGTAGTTATGTAATGATGCAGTCATACTCTCTTTTGTGATCTGCTGTGGTCATGCTCCATTTTTGCATAATGCTCATTTTCACTTAACCATCTGGTCTTTGGAACGTAACCAGGTTGCTACATGAGGAGGAGGTGGATTCTAAAATCAGATTGTGGTGACACTCGCACACCCCTGTCAATACACTACAAAACCAATAAGCTGTACACTTAAAGTGGAGAAACTGTATAATACATAGATAAAGCTGTATAATACAGAAAGCATGCTTCCCTGATCTCAGCAGTTCTCGGGCAGGCCGCTTTCCCCAGGAATTAATTCTACATGGAATTCACAGAGCCCAGAGCTCGCACTTTCTAGTGCTGCTGGTGGCAGGAGGAAAAGGAACTCACTAATCCTTGAACAGTTTTACACATGACAGCAGATAGAGCTTGAGGCACTTCTGGAGAAGATTTTGTGGGGCAGTCCAGAAGCAGCAGAGATGTGGCTGAAACTCTGGCACTGGAAGGCCGGGTGCAGGGAGAACTGTGTCCAGGTGAGATGAGAGGTGATCAGATGTGTGACAGTCTTTGATGAGAAGTTCTACATTTGCTGAAGGTCATCGGCTTTTGGCTGTTGAACACAGAACTGGTGGGAATGGACTATTAGGAGTTGGTAAAGTAGGAGGGTTTCCCTAATTCTCAACAGTCAGGACCATTTTTTGTTGTTTGTTTGAGCCATGGCTGGAGGTGCCCACTTTACTCAGACAGCCATCCACTCAGAACTAGGAAGATGCCCAGCCATCCACTCAGCCATCAGACAGCCATCCACTCAGAACTAGGAAGAGAATCTAAGTACAGGTAGCAAGGCCCAGGGGGAGGGAAAAAAAATTGGGAGGCAGAACTGAAATGGGAAACAGAAATAAAATGTCTAACCAAACCTCCAGATTTCCTGAAGTTGGGACTAAAAGCATCACAAGAACAGGGCTCAGATCTATTCTGCTCATCAGTACACTGCCAGTCCTTCGGCACAATGCTGGGCACAAAAACAGAATGAATGGTTAAGTGAAAGCATAAGATGGTTTTTGTCCAGTCAAACCACAAGTCAGCTTTTGCCCCTGGAGAGCCATTATTACCAGTTACTCTCCATCCTCCCCAAGTATGAAAATGGCAGTTTATCCCCATTCCAGAGGAAAAGGTGGCTCGGACATGAACAGAAGAAGAAATGTTATCCCTGAAGACGATTAATCTTTTTCTTAAGCTTTACCAAGAAAGGTAAAGGAACATTTTCTGACATTTCTATTAAAGTTATCTAATATCTTCTAGAATAAAGACTAGGGATTAGTTTGTTGGCTTTTGGGGGGGGCCGTGGCGGGAGGGAAGGGTTAGGGAATGTGGAGAAAGGACTGGGGTAGTAAATTATACTCTGGCTCTGGATCTTCTAATATCATTAAATGAGAAAGTCCCACAGGGGAAGGGAAAAAGCAATAGACAATGCCATAGCAAAGGGGAAGTGCTAGAGCTAGCCACGAGGAGGAATGGCTTTGAACCCAGAGCACCTCCTAAGGGCAGGAATCTGGGCCATCCTCCAGTGCAGTCATCAACTTCCGACTGCTGAAGACAGGGGTCACTTACACAGACTGAAGCCAAATGAAGCAGACAGATGGGACAGCATGGTTGAACCTCAAATTGTCTGGGGGATTTCTCGATCCATTTTTAACTTATTCTCTCTGACTCATGATTCTGCAAAGCAGCTCTCTTTTCCCAAGTGTTGGGTGGATGATGGACAAGACAGAGAGCTAACACCCAACTTAGCCAAGAAATGTATGAAAATGTTGCCATAACATTAGACAATATAACTTAAGTGAAAATATGGATTTGTCCTCCTAGCCAATATAAATTTAAAGCAAACCTTCCAAAGAAGCCATTTTCACAACCATAGCCATGTCCCATAATCAGAGATATTTAAGAGCCTTTTATGAAGCAATAAATAATTGTTTCCTCCAGAAGCCCAGAACACGGTAACTGTTTGCTTACCAGGCTACTTGGAGGAGGGAGACTTTCTCTAAAAGTTACTCTGTAAATCCTTCAGCTAAAAGACAAAGTGATACATTTTGTTTAAAGGAAAAAGTTTCTTTAGCTCTCATTTCTTGGGTAAATAAAACAAGCTCACTGTCATTGAGTAAATGATATCTCATGGCGACCCCACTGTGGATTTCCAAGACTGTAACTGTTTACAGGAGTAGAAAGCCCAGTCTTTCTCCCCTGGAGCTGCTGGTGGTTTCAAACTGCCGACCATGCAGATTGCAGCTCAACGGGTAACTACTACACCACCAGGGCTTCTTCATTTCTTGGAAGGGGGAAAGTTTAACACTGTACATTCTGGGAAGATCCTTAAAAGTTTTACCCTAAAGAGTCTGTCTATAGGTGAAGCTTAGTAAAAATAAATTTGAATCCCAAATACATGCATTGGATCATAAGAACAATAGTTCTATACTTTCAAATACTGGTTAAACATGTACACCTGGACACCGTACTATTATTTACAGGGTCTTCTGTACATGAAATGTTATTTTTCTTTACTACCAAAAATTATCATTTTTCCTTGAAGACCTTTTCATAATACAATTGCTTCCCTAAACAGTAGTTTGTATACGCACACACATACACACAGAGAGAAGCAAGTGCTGAGAATCAGTGGACCTTAGTTAAAATCTAGATTCTTACACTTATTAGCTTGTGTGATTTTGGACCAGAGACCAACCTCTTGGAAAACCAATTTCTTCAACTGGCTGGTGTTCCAAAGGGATTCCTCCCCCCAGCCCCTTTCCCAAAGCAGTATTTCCTAGGCCCTAAGAGCAGCCCAGTGACCTATATACTAGAGGACATATTCTTAGGTAGTTGGACATTAAAAGACCAGAAAGCCATCCTATTCACAATTGCAGAAACTTTGAAACAAACAGGTAAAAAACACTGTCTTCTGAGGAGGGATGAAGGCATGCCCGAGTGGCATGGGGCAGTGGCTAAAATGGTTCGTCTGAAGTTGAGTTATTTAATTTTACACTAACATTTCTTTTCACCTTCAGAATTGCCTCACACACTCCCATTTCATGCAGTGATGAGCTTCCTTCTTCATGGAGTCAATGAATCTTCCGCCCATCCAATTCAACATCAACAACAACAAAAAAAGCAATTTCCCTTGATGCCTGTTAACAGCACTGCATTACAAGCCTCAGAGACTCTGCTGATTAACATTAAACAAAATAAAACCTCACATAAGAATACCTTCTAACCTTTTCACTTTCAAAGTATCTAGTCAAAACTTTGGCCTGCCAGGGTAACTTCTGTAACTTACCTTATTCCCTAAGCGCCGAGCCTTAACCCCTTCATGTCAATTACTCCTTCCCTATACTACTGCCTCTGTAGTTAGTATGTTCTTTTCACGGCCCGAGACATAAAAATGGGACCTCATTACAGAAGGCATTTTGACAACTATGAGGAAGGATGTGCTACCAGCCAGGGCATCTAGTTGCTTCCTTTACTTAATCTCCCTAAATAATTGCTAAAAGAACTTATTTATTGCTAAAAACATTAAATTTATTGGCTGAAGGGAGTAGAGTAGAGAAAGTGTACCACTGACTACACTGTAGCAACCCTCATATTTTTGCATGGGGAACGATGTGAATCATCACCTCTTCCTAGGTAAGAAATACAGGTTTAAGTTATACACCTACTGGACAATATTTTCATCCCAGGCTCTGCACTGGACGGATGAAGGGTCTGAATTCGTTCCATTGGAAGGACACAGGAGAGGGTTAATGCGTATGAAATGTACATGCACACGGCCTACGGGCAGGTGCCTGTTTTCTGTGCATGGTAGCCGGCTTTCTCCCTTGATACATGACTTAGCCCAGTGTAGGTTTCCACCTCATCACCTGCTGGAAATTAAGCAATTGGTTATAGCTGCTTTGCTTGAAAAATGAATTAATTTTTAGTTACTGTGGCCCCAAACCATAGATTTAATATGCCAAGTAGATGTTGTGGGCTTTACATTTTGCCTAAGTGATCTCTCTAGCACTGCCAGCAAGGAATGGGATTTCTTCCTGCTCTAGACACTAGCCTGACAGCTTTTCGTGGCATGAATAAACACGAAGAAGAATGGACCTCGTGAGTTAAAGGAACCACAACAGTGGAAATGGACAATCTGCATTTCTATCAAAGACATTACTTAATCCTTAGAAAATCTGTTATAAAAGTTTTCTGCCAGTAAGAATTTCCGAAAAGTGAAACATCCACAAGGTTAAGCCACCCCTTGCTCAGAGCAGAGCCGTTACTTCATCTCTGCTGATAGGAACAGCTAATAGAGGTCACAAGGGTACAAATACAAACCTCTGGTGGCCTTTTGGATCACCTTGGCCCTGAATTCCCCACCTGCAGAAACAAGTTCCTGCTATACTTTAAGAGGCATCTAGTGACTATAAAGGAACAAAATAAGTCATATGAAAATGTGCACTGGATTCCCTGTCCTGCTTTAGCACACATACAAGAAACCAGAAACCAGACCTGGGAGGAACCCCTGCAGCAGTGGAAATGGGCTCAACGCCCCAAGAAGCGATCTCACTTTAATTAATGGTGAGTACTCTAATCTCCTGAATGTGTGAGAACCTTCTAAAAACTGGCACGAGGAGCCAAAACCCAGAATATTTTAATTACACCTCATTCCCATTAGCCTAATTACTCTATTTATTATAACATTTAAATTTTAAGCACCTGGGGGCAGGAGGGTGAAAAATGAGCAAATGACTTAGCTTAGGTTTCTTTTCCTGTCACTGTAAAAAGGGAGGCACTCATTTGGGTGGATTCTATGGTAGGCTGAAGAGGGAGGAACATTTCCTGTGGATTCCGTACCAGCTAAGAGAAAAAGAGGTACATGGGTCCCAAACTCCACTTCGACAGTGGAGGCGGGGTTGGGGGCAGGGATCTCATGTGGACAATGGAGAACGAAGGCTGCAAAGATTTCAGAGTTATCCATTGGGGCCCATATGGATACCATACTGGATAGGAGTCGTCCTGGTGTTCATGCATAGGAGAGGAGGTGGTGGTAGGCCATATGGGTCATATACTGACTTTCAAGTACTCCAAGTAAAGAGCGAAATTAAAAGACATAGAAAGAGGTTTCTGCTCCATCCCAGAGGGACCTTTTAGAGCTCCTCGGGAAAAGCAATCAGTGAGGCTGCCAAAGTAATTAAGCAAGTGAACATTTACCATAGAGTCCACATCAGTTAAGTGAACAGAGATGAATCTTATTACAGTGCGCTGTCAGCTCGGAGTCTGCAGGTGCTAACTGCCGAGATGTGGCATTACTTGGCCCTGGGCTGCTCGCCCACCCACTGTGACAGAGAGCTGTGCCCTTCATGTCAGCCTTGGAAAAGCAGCCTGCTTTCACCTGTTCTGGCTGTGACTTACGTTGCTTTCAAAGAAGCTCCAGCACCAGGAGGGGTCCTGTAAGAAGTTAAGCAGCCCAGGTGTAAATACGGGGGTGGGGTTGGCTAGAGAAAGGAAAGAAGTACACACACACACACACACACAAAGAGAAGAGAAGAGAAGAGCCTGGCAGCAGTTCTGTAAGGTAAGGAGAATGATGTGTTTAGTACATCACAAAGTAAAGGAAGAATAAACATGCTGCTCAAAGTATTGCACCATTTTGTCCTGTGAAAACTTCCTTGCAATATCCTTTCTCCTCAAGATTAAAAATCTTAGTGTTGATGGCAGCCTCAATGGAAGCTTTACTGATGAGTTGGTGGGAGAGCTTGTGCAGGGTTAGATTTTCTCAACAAGCTTTCAGCATCTATTATTGAACAGAAGGCTTTCAGAATGCCCTTCTTAATCTCAATCTCTCTCTCTCTCTCTCTCTCTCTCTCTCTCTCTCTC
>NW_022103968.1:26912022-26913479 GCF_000313985.2 Echinops telfairi | reverse complement strand
ACTCCAGTACTTCCTCAATTCCAGAACACTTTGTTCTGTTACCTGGAATTCCATGAAGCTCATCTTCCCCACATGATTGCTGAAAACAGTGGGTATAAGCAAATGTGAAGAAAGTTGATGGTGCCTGGCTATCAAAAGATATAACATCTTTTTTTTTTTTTAAGATATAACATCTTAAAGGCTTGAAGACAAACAAGTAGTCATCTAGCTGAGAAGCAACAAAGCCCACATGGAAGAAGCACACCAGCCTGTGTGATAACAAGGTGTCCGTAGGATCAGGTATCGGGCATCTAAGACCCAGAACAAAAAATCCTATCACTGTGAATGAGGGGGAGTGTGGAGTGGAGATCCAAAGCCCATCTGTAGGTAATTACACATCCCCTTACAGAAGGATTGCGGGGAGGAGACAAATGTACAAATGTGCTTGACACAATGGATGGATGGATGGATGGATTGTGCTAAGAGTTGTATGAGCCCCCCCCAAAAGTAGCTGTGAAGCATATTTTAACATTACACAACTAATTTTAAAAACTCATCAAAGGAGATGTATCTATCATTCAGTAACAGAACCATAAGTAGATTAAGGCCCTGTATTTAGAAACCAATAAACTCCTACTTACTAGAGAGAGGAGATAAAAAAGACAGTATCAGCCCACTGAAGAAATGACAGAGTGGAGCTGCTGTGTGACTGAAACTGAGGCTAGAGGCCTCCCAGTACAGGACCAGGCTCCTCTCTGGCCTCCAGCAGGGACAGACAAAGAGCGGGAGGAGGAAGTGATTTACAACCACAGCTCTTTGTCTGCAACAGGGCCTGCAGTTCCTTCATTCCAAGGCGGTGGGAGGTGGGGGAAGGATGGGGAGCACTGACTGACTACTACTCAGAAGCAAGCGGCGAGACCCAGGAGAGGACTTAATGGGAGGATAAATTTGGGCCCAATTCTTTGACAGCATCTCCAGTAATAGCTAGTAAAGCAGGGGGTGAGAGCCAGCTCCAAACATTCATCATAATAGTGCAACAAGATGAAGGTCTTTGGGGGAGAGTCTATGAAATTCTGGAGTAAGAAAATGAAGCCCATGTGGAGGGCAAGGCGGTTGGCTCTGGCAGATTGTCTCCACAGGAGGCTGGGTATAATTGTTTTATGTTCACAAAGAGGTTATTAGCTGCTTCTCTTCAATATACCAGAAATGAGAAATAACACCCAAACTGCTAAAATAAGACAGTGGTAAGTTTTTCCCCCTTTGGAAAAAGTGATGCTACCAAAAGGAGACATTTAGTTTTAAAGTGATTACAAGACTTTGTTAAGCGCCATATAGAAGTAGTGTCTCTTCCTCTCCCTTACTCTGTGAATCAGCTGCTTCTCACATTGCCAAGGAATACCCTGTTCCTGCGAAGAACGTTCCATGATAGCTGAAGTTAAGGATCTGCTGGCACAGCACGTGACTGCTGATAGCTAAGT
>NW_022103968.1:26880677-26911387 GCF_000313985.2 Echinops telfairi | reverse complement strand
TGATAAATGGAAGAGGCACGCTCCACCGACAGATGTCACTATAATGTGGACAATGAAGGCTAGATGAAGGGCACTAGGGGAACACAGAGGAGGGGTCCCTTAGCCCCCTGGGAGCTTAGGAAAGGCATCCTGACACAAGTTAGGAGTTGAGTTGACTTGAGTTCATTTCATCAGGTAAGGTAATGTGAAAACATGCTGGCACATTTTCTAATAGAAATGGAGATTAATGCCCAACTTTTACTAAATCCAAACAAAATGTAGTGAATTCACTAAATTCACACAAACACTTATTCTGATTAGACATCTAGTTAATTTTTTCTAGTAAGCCAAAGAAAAGCAATAGCTTCCTTTCCGGAGTCTTAGGCTCCCCTTTGTGAAAGCCACCAAGTCTGTGTCCACTGGGGCCCTGTTTGCACCTTTTCCCTCAGTGCTGGCTCAAGGATTCGGGCTCAATGAGATAAGAAGTGATAGCAGGTTCTGTTCCTTGGTCTTCCCAAGCAAAATATAAACACAAAGCAATGGTCTCAATTGCAGGCAGGCCTTTCAGTCTCATAAGGGAGTAGATGGCACTGAGTTGTGCTGTGCCACCCTCTGCAATGTGTCAATTTCCAGCTGGTGATACAGCTGTTTCCTTGAAGGCCACACTGCAGGCTCCAGTCTCTGATCTCCACCAAACCATAATAAAGAGATGAAACAGCTCCACTCTGCAGCTGCCAGTTATTTTTATCATTTAATCTTGGGTTTTCTCTGGCTTGTAAGACATGAAACAAAAAACACTTGGGAAGGTCCTCAGTGAGAACACACAAGAGACCCAGTATGTGGAGAATCTTTAACCCATGACTAGCCTGGGCAAACACCTTCCAGGCAAGAGAAGGCCTTCAAATGCCTCCAACAGTGGCACACAGAAGAACATTCGAGCACACAGATTCCTTCAGCAGGGGCTCCAGTTTACACAAATGACTGCAACCTACTCTTCAGCCAATGAGAAGGTTATTAAAGGCATTCTTATAATCAATTATAATTCAGAGAATCTGCAAAGTTAAAAATCGCATTATTTGCCTTGATTTGTTACTTAAAAAAAAAAAGTCAAGAAAAACAATGCAGAATGCTATCAATAATTCACTTCAAAGTAGTTTTAGTTGTCTCAAGGCCCCATTTAGGATAATTAAAAGCAGACTGTCCTCTTGTTCCCCTGGAGGGAGTTGGAAGCCAGTAAATTCTACTGTTTTGGGATAAACAACTGAGAGAAGGGGCCCCTTGCAACAATTTCAAAGCACATTTCTTGGGTATATGAGGTTAAGCCAAGAGCTGTCATGACTTGATTTCTTATTGTCTAGTAAGATCTGAAACACACTTTTAAAGTGGTGTTCCACAGATAAACTTGGGGAACACAATCAGAGGGGTAGTCCTATAAGCACTTCTTGGACATCTCAGGATCTATGTACTTCCCTAGCTTAGTGATGTGTCACAGTCATGTGACGATTGAGGAAGGTTATGAATATATACAGTCTTCAAAGATAAAATGATTCATTCCAACCATCCATTCATTCACTCAAAAATCTATTGTATCAACCTGGCAGAGATAATAGAAGTAAAAAGAGTAAAGTCCCTGTCCTTAGGAGCTCACCATTTAGTGATGGGCAGACAAGTAAACAACTGTGACACAAAGTACTCAGTGCTGTGAGAGAGAGAGAGAGGTGCTAAGGTCTGTGGCGGTGTAGATGTGAATTATTTTGCCCCAAAGAATTCAGAGAGCTGGAAAGTGACATCTGAGCTAGATTTTGAAGTTTAAGTAAGATTTTGTGCGGTGAAAAAAGAGGAGTGGAAAGGTATTCTAGATAAAAGCAGGGCCAAAGGCACAGAGAAGTAACAGTTGAGTTACTGTGGTCGGGGGAAACTTAGCCAGAATGTAGGATCTATAATGTAGGAATAGCAATAAAGCTAGAAAGGAAGGGACAAGCAGGGTCAAGTTGCCATGAGCAGAATACTTGGGACATTACCACTAAGGGAAAATCAGAGAAGATTTTAATTTTAAATCTAGATTTTTCTTTTTTAGATTTTATTCTAATGCAATGTCAGACATTTTTAAAAAGTGTAGAAAACTATACATCAAGTACGTGGGCAACCACCCATCTAAAATGTACATTCCCACAGCTACCTTTTGAAACCCTCTCTACCCCTCCTGGGTTACACATCTGTCCCTCTCTTCTTAGAGGTAAACACTCTCCAGAATTTGGTATTTATCATTTCTATATACACAGATCTACTCATTTACTGCACATGAATATATCTCTAAATCACATATAGTATTGCTTTTTGTTTCAAAGCTTTATATGCACGTTACCTTAGTGCAGTCTGTTACTTTTCCATTCAATACTCTATTTGTGAGATTATATGTTGATTTGTGTAGCTCCAGTGAATTCATTTTCATTATTGAATGCTGTTCCACTGTTTAACACACCACAAGCTGTTCTTCTATTGACAGGAATAGAGACTGCTCTCAACCTTTTGGGCAATACAAACAATGCTCCAGTAAATGCTTTTATTTCCTATATCTTTGTGGTCATTGTCTTGGGAGTTGATAGGTGGACTATATATATATGTGTATTGTGTGTGTATACACACACACACACACACATTTGAAGTGGCTTTAATAGTCCAGGAACAGAATTGCTGAGTCATACAACCTGGGCAACTTTGACTTTGCTAGATCTGGTCAAACTGCCCTCAAAGTGACGATACCAACATACACTTTCACAGAATTGCCTCTGAAAGCCAACTTTAGTGACTGGATGTCACTAAATAGTGACTGTAATAGGACAGGATTGGGAGCAGAGAGAACAATTAGGAGGCTCTTATCATATTCCAAGTGAGAGGTTAAAAGACGTTGATCTAAAATGGTAGCCACAGGAATAGAAAAGGAAATTTTACTTAATAAATATTTAGGAGATAAGGCATCTGGCCCAGTAGTGACTGAATGAATGAAAGAACACAACCTTGAGATTTGTACTGGAGGGAGGCAGTTGAACAGATAATGCTACCATCAACTAAGGCAGTAAACAGAAAAGAAGTTGTGTACAAAGAGCAATTAAGCATGTGTTTAAGAATATCAAGTTTGAGGTATTTGTAGGACCTTTAAGTTGGGTATGGAGCTTAAAAGACAAAACCATGTTGGTAGTGAAAGCTTGGTGAAGCTTATTCATTTAGGGAGTTATAAGAATCAGAAACACAGGCTTAAGACACTTAAGGACGAAATAAAGAGAAAACTTTCTACCAGGTAACACTAGTTTTTCTCTTTCAGGGGGAAAAAAAAGTCAGTGATGTGCCCCGTGAAACAAGAGACTCATCATTTGGAACTAATTCTGTATCTAACTTTCTGCCTGTCTACACTAAAGCCTTCAGGTGGAATAAACAGGGATGAAAGAAGATGGTTTCATAATAAACCTCAGAGAACTATCAAGCTGTGCATTAAATGCCATCATCAAATGGGTGACAACCTGACATCCTGTTTGACAAAGGAAAGAAGCCTTGGCTCGGCCTACACCTTCTCAGATACACTTAAGCATTTGCTGTGTGTTTAAGCATGTGCTGTGTGTTTAAATGGCTTGCTATTCCAGATCTGTGGGAAGGCGCTTTTCCAGGAAGAAGACACTGTTCGCTGAAAAGTTATGGGGACTGTTTCTCTACTCTCTGCCTAGTTTCAACAAAGTACGAACAGAAGCATTGGAACTAGAACAACGGTGTTGATAGGGCAGCCTCATCCTGTGGTCTACAGAAGAAATAGTTGGGAATCTATGGCACCACACCAATGCCAAGTTTATTTTTCAACAGTAACTATTGTTATAAAATGTAAATAACTCAGAGTTGTCTTCTAATAATACAATGGGCTTATCTTTTTATTTCTAGAAAGAAAGTACACAGAATAGCTAGAGAAACCAACTAATACCAGTTTCATAAGTCATACTTGAAACCCTAAGGTGAGTAAGCCCACTGTCCCATCTCCTGTCCTATAGGTTCATGTTCAAGCTTCTAGACCTGTGCTGTCCAAAATGAGTGTGAGCCTCACTCAGCATTTGAAATGTGGTTTCTGCAAATAAGGAACTGAATTTCTAATTTTAATGTTAGCTAAAATTTAAAAACTAAAGCAGAGCCAAATACTGTTCCATTAAATACAACGTTAGGGTTTGGCTAAGAGTATGGTTCACTGTATTGTTGTATCATAGTACATGTCGGGTGTTTGTCATCATTTCTGGTACCACACAAACACGTCACCAATCTAGCTGATGTCAGTGAACTGATTCAGTTAAATGAATTTTTCTATGTACCAATTTAACTGTACACATACACACACACACTTTTTCCTACAGTCAACATGAGTTATACACAGCAGTATTTCTCAACCTCTGCACTGACATTTTGGCTCGATAGTTCTTTGTTGTGGGGGGCTATCCTGGGACTTATATAAGGTTTAGCAGCATTCTTCACCCCTTATCTACTAGATGCCAGAAGCACCCACCTTCCCCAGTTGTGACAAAACATGCCAATTGTCCCTACTCAGGTCAAAATCACACTAGTTGAAGACCAGTGAGTTATAGTGATGCTTATAGTAAAATACTGTTTTGTTGTGACATGAATAGACATAAATATGCTCATGTTCATGCAGCATTACCGACAATGGAAAACGATGGAAACAACTTAAGTACCCATCAGGTTGTGAATGGGTAAACTATGGTACATACATATAATGAATACTATCCACCAAGAAAGAATAATGGAAATGTTGTGAAACATTTTAGGGCATGGTTAATCTGTAGGGCATTCTGCTCAGTGAAATAAGGACAAATACAGGTTTGCATCTAGAAAGAAATATTCTTTAGTGGTTTCCAGGGATGGGAGGTGGGTGGGAGGGAAAATCATGAATTAGACAGTGCGTGAGTGTTAAGTATCATAAAGGGAAAGGCAATACAAAACTTAAGGAAGTCAGCAGAGCGTGACCAAGGCAAAGGAAGACACTGAGAGGTACACGAGAATGAAGGACAACTACAGTAAAATTGTTTTCAACTACAGTAAATCTTATATAAATCCTAAACATTTCTAAATCTTAAAACAACAGTAATAATAAAAAGTAATTCGTTGTTATCAGATATAAGTAAATAAATATGCATGCTATATAGGTTAAGGGATCATATGGGAGTACACTCCCATATACATATATAGGGATTGTTGTGGGCTTATCTATATTCATATTTATAAATACTACATGTATACTTATATGTAATAAAGCACAAGGCACAGCTATAGAAGCTGCTTAGACATTGGGCCTGAACTACTGGACCTGATATCTAAGAATTTGGGGGACATCTAGGGCAATTGGCAACACACTATTCATAAATATAATGGTCTACATTCTAGCCTGGTGAGAAACTTCTGGGGTCTTAAAAGTTTTTTGTTTTGTCTTAAAAGTTTAAAAGAGAACAGCCTACTGAAGCTGAGTCTCCTCTAACCTGAGACCAAAAGAACTGGATGGTGCCCCGCTACCACTAGCATCCACTCTGACCAGAACCACAATAGGGCTCTGCTAGAATGGGTGAAAAATGGAGAATGGAAGATGAGACATAACTGGCCTGAAAGACACCAGAGGAAATTCTAAGACTGTTCCTTTAAGATAACTTTCTAACTTGACATTGAAGACACTCTTGTAGGCTACATTTTAGCCAATTAACAGAAAACTCAAAACACTCTGCCATGGAGTTGTTTCTGCTCTCGTTGCAGGGGTCCTGTAGGGCAGGGCACAGCTGCCCCTCTGGGTTTCCAAGACGGTAACTCTTTACAAGAGTAGAAAGCTTCCACTGTCTCCTTCAGAGTGGTTGGTGGTTTCGAACTGTCAACCTTACAGTTAGCAGTCTAGTGCCTAACCACTATGCCGTCAGGGTGCCTATAAAATAAACATTCACACACAGAAACAATGTGCTCCTTAGAACAATTATCTAGGAGACTAAAAGGACAACACTTATCCAAAACCAGAGATATGAAGGCAGGCTAGGGCAGGGAAATCGGACAAATGGAGACGGGGAACACAGGGAGAAAGGGGGAGTGTCCGTACATGTGGGGCTTATCTTCAAGGTTACAGAATAATTTGTGTCAGAATTGCTGGTTAGAAACCTAATTTTTAATATAAACTTTCACTAAAAGCATAATAAAATGTTCACAAAAATTCTCACACACAAAAAAGAATTTTCATTTTAATTACAATTAAATTATATTTCTAGTGTTTAAAATAAGTGGACAGGTGCTTAAATTTAAAATAAAGCCATACTACAGATGGAGAAATAAAGTGAGATACAGAAGATAGTACAACATTATGTTGGAACAGTAAAGAAAAAAGAGATTAGAAGGTATATTGCAAAATTCATGATAAATGGCGATTATAATTTTGTTTTGTAAAAACACTTTTCCAAAAAAACACTTTGCAAGATAATAAAGCAGACATTAAGTACATTGTTTGCCAAAAATGTGAATTTAATAAGTTCTTAACATGAAACATGAATCAACAAAATTAAACTGCCTGAAATCAGAATTAAAAATCCAACAAAAACATATTTAATGATTTTTAATAAAATCTGAGCTTGTATCTTTGACCATTACAAAATAACTTCAATTCCTGCATAAAAATTAAAACCATTTATAGATAGAGAGATGAAAAAAGAAATGATTACTTGTTATGGGATTTGAAAGGACAAGCTAAAAAAAGAAACATTATTCAATTCAATCCCCTAATAATTGCCCATAGACTGTATGACATTTTAAAATAATATCAAAGATCAACTGACTCAAAATTTTAAAAATTATAAGTAATTTACTTTAGCCTGACATGGCAGTGCCCGTTGTCGTAATTCACTTCCAAATTTAGAAAATGTTGTCAATTTGCAGCTTAAAACCCAGAACTCACAGCACCAATCTTTTAAAATCTTTTCCATCTATAAATGAAGGATTTTAACAAGATTAAAAAGAAGATGTTTTATCACAATGGATGGTACTTCAACTACATTAGGCCAAAAATCCAGATCTGTGGGAATTTTAAAACAGACGGATGTTTCCTTTCTGCTTAATTACACTGCACTGTACCTATTTAAAATGAGTGTACAGTTTTTTAGTAGTCTATGAAAAGGATATCGTTATTAAAAATTATTTGGTATATATGCTACGAACCCCCACTAGTTCATGAGGTCATGAAAGAATTAGAAGACGATGAATGTAATGATCCTCAGTTCTCTGCCAATTCATTGGCTGCACTGTGGGAAAGTTTATAAATATTTACCATACCGTTAAATGCCAAGTCAAAAATCTTGACCAGGAGGATTGGGGGAAGGTGGGAGAAAGGGGGAATTGATCACAAAGATCAACATATAATCCCCTCCCAGGGGGACAAACAACAGAAAAGTGGGTGGAGGGTGACAGAGACGATGTAAGATATGAAAATAATAACCTATAACTTATCAAGGGTCCATGAGGCAGGGAGGGCGGGGGAGGGTCGAGGGGCTGTTATCAAGGGCTCAAGTGGAAAGAAAATGCTTTGAAAATGATGATGGCGGCATACGTTCAAATGTGCTTGACACAATGGATGGATGTATGGATTGTGATAAGAGATGTAAGAGCCCCCAATAAAAGTATTTACTAAAAACAATCTTCTTGAAACAAGATGAATGCTTGCCAAAATTTAGTATTCAAAAGTATTTTCCTCACCTGTACCACACCACGTGAATGAGCTAAAATAGAAATCTCCAAGGAAAGAAAAAATTATTCCATAACCTGGCTTGCAAGGTATTTAAGTTAAAATAGAAACTTTTAGTTATATGAATCAACAATGAACATTTTTCTAATGTAAATGAACCTGTGGAAGAATTAACTTCTAATTGACAGCATTATATAAGTTGGCTGTAATATTAAAACATTTTTCTTGAAGTATACTTTACTGATATCGATAAATTGAGAATTGCTTTATAATTTATGCCATGCCTTTTTGAACTGGATGTTGAGACCAGGATTAGTGACTTTACTTAACCTGTACAGATATGGTTTTAAAACTGATATGGTTTTACTTCAAATGCAAATAAATTACTTAAAAACAGATTGACAGTATGTGTGCAAATGTTACAGGCAAATAATTTTTTAGGTAATTCAATTATTGGACATTTTTTTAAAACTTTTTTTTTACTGTGACAAGATATACATAATACAGAATATACCATTTTAATGAATTTAAAGTGTACAATTCAGCCAGGTTGAGTATATGCACAATGGTGTGCAATGATCACCAGAACTTCCAGGGCCTTTTATTGTTTGAAATAACTTTGGTATGTGACTATTTTTTATATCATTTTATGAAATCTAACATGAATTTAATATTTCAATGAAAATTTATCATCTAAATTGAGATGTGTTCTAAGTGTATACACTTAGATTTCAAAGACTCAATGTAAGAAAAGACTATTATTGCCTTAATAATTTTACATGGATTTCATGTTGGAATGATAACATTTCAGGTATACTGGGTTAAATAATATATTAAAATTCTTTTCATTTTTTTTAATATGGATCATGAAAAATGTTATATGTACCTCATATTATATGTATAATGGATCATGCTAGACCTTTTTGCAAATGTTTCTCCCTCCTACTGGCCCATCTGTTCCTCTTCTAGCCTATATTTCACTGTAGAAAATGATTGCAATGATGGGGTCCTGATACATCAAAAACACTAAGTTTGAAATTGTCCTAAAAATGCCTAGTCTTTTGGTGGTCAATAAGATAATTCTGACATTTCTATTGGTGAATAAATATTGTCTTTGACTGACTGCTGACACAAACAGGAAGAATTAGAATGCAATTGAACTTCATCCCTGAAAGACACACATTTCTCCCTCTGTTTCCAATGCTTATCAGTTAATAGTGTAACTACCCCAATGGAGTCTTCCTACACTGAACTAGGAAAATAAATATTAAAGTTAATATTCAGATTGTGCTCCTCTTTGGTATCATTCACCATGTACATTCTGAATTCTTAAAACAGTTGCCTAAAATCTTAGTTAAAAACAAGTAAGGCATGAATGTACGGATTGTGAAACAAGTTGTACGAGCACTCAATAAATTATTTTTAAAAAAAAGGAAAAAAAAAAAAACCCAACCCCAAATAGACAACAGAATGTTATTTTCATCCCTAAGATACTCAAAAACCCTCAGTATACAACGATGATTCAAGGAAGACTTATTATGTATGGGAGTAGACATTGTTTGGCAGCTTAATTGTGATGAAATCATTGAAGAATTTGTCAGAACACAGACTAGAAAGAATTTTTATTGTAACACATTAGAGATAAAAGATCTATCTAAAAACAAAATATAGTAATTTGCTATGATATTTGTTTCCTGATCATTAAATTTTATTTCATAAAAAAAAACAAAAACCAAGAAAGGTAATTTTCCTCACCATCCACGTTAAGCCAAGATCATGCATGAATGAACACACACAGACAGACATTAATAAGACTGTTTTTTTGGGAGACTCTGAGTAATAAAACATTTTTTGAGAATTTGATCAAAGCTACAGGTGCCATATTCAGAAAATTAGTATATGCACATAATGTTGGATCTACTTCCAGGAGATTTCTAGGTGTCCTAAAGGCAATTCTCTGCTCTGCTGTTAGTCTTCCTAGTAACAGGATCAAGGGCTCCGAGAAGAAATCTCTGCAGGCAGGAGCTATGCAAGGTAGGCCTGGGAGACCTTGGGCTAGGCAGGACGAAAGCTAACTCCTGGAGGCTCTCTCAAAAGGACACAGCAAACTTTCCTCTTGAGTGCAAAATGCTTGCTCCCAGATCAACTGCGGACCAGAGCAGAGCTTCCGATGGAAATTTTAACCAGCAGGATTAAGATCCTGAGGCACTGCTTTGAAGAACTGAAAGAGTAACTAAAACATAACTTTACCAGTATAATCCTGAATATAAATACAATCAAATAAATGGCTAGAAAGAGGTAGAAATGGCCCATGAGTGCAAAGCAAACCAGTCAAGAGCAAGGGTTATAGCAACAGTTTTGAGGTTTTTTGATCATCAAGGTATTCTGCTTGTTGACTTTCTGGGTGGCTAAAGAACAATAACATCTGCTTATTATGAGAGTGTGTTGAGAAAGTAAGCCAAAGCTTTAGCAGAACTCTTCACCAAGGGGGGAAAAAAAATCATCATCAGTCATCCACCACAATAAGGCTGTTCATTCCTTTGTTCAAACAAGGACAACTGTGTAAGCATTTCAATGCCAATGTATTAGGCATTATAACTTACAGTCATGGTTTGGCTCCTTCTGACTGCTCTGTTTTCTAATCTTAAAAAATCTTTAAATGGCACCCATTTTTTTTGTAGTCCGTAATGTAAAAAGGACTACCGTGACATGGCTAAATTCCCAGAGTCTTTAGTTCTTTTGGGATGGGCTAAATGGCTGGTATCAATGGCTTACAAAAGTGTCTTGATTTTGATGGAGCTTAAAATTGAGAAATAAAGCATATGTTTTTAAGTTTTTAAATTTTGTTTTCCACAAAGTTTTTGAAATTTCTTCATACATACAATTGGTTTTGTAAAACATCTTGGTTGTGTTTTGGGTCAAGTTTTACAGAGCAAATTCATTTCCATTCAACAATCCATACACATTTTTCACAACTGGTATTATATTGTTTGCTCTGAGGATCAGTACAGAAACATTATGAATAATTTGTTCACAATTCTTTTTTTTTGCAAATGCAAGGCCTCAAAAAATTAGTTTATGACTCGGAATTGTTCCTCTCCATAGAAATCTTTAGTAAAAGGCGAAAGACTTATACGATCTGAAGAGAAACCAGAGTATTCACAATTCTTAATATATGTACCAAAAATCTAAAAAGCCATGTGGCTACAGTTAGCTCTTTTCCAGATTTAAACTTTGAGACAAATTTCCCTCAAGAGGATATCAAGTACTACTCTTTTCAATTGTTTGTAAGCTGTTAAATCATAAGTTCCAGTAATTCATAGTTCAGTATCACACACAACACACACATCACAAATTTTCACACAACAAAGCTATTAGGAAAATTGAACTACTACTACCAAAGGTGTTACAGAGAAGAGGGCAAAGCCGGTGCTTATAGGCCTTCAAGAAGCTGGGTTTCCTGGCCTGGCTACTGCCTCTCTGCCTGCCCATGTGGCTGGGACCCCAATTCACACACATTTATCACAAGGCATGGACTGCAGTCCTCACAATGCAACATTACTCTTCCCATTTCATCCTACCCCTATCTAAGCTTTATTCGTGGAAAAATGCTGCCCTTTGGATCTTATGTGGTCGATATTCACCTCACAGGCCCATTATTTATCTCCAAGTTGAAACACAGGGTGATTCAGTTGCAGACTTGAAAGGTGGCTATGGGTCACAGTCTTTTGGGTTCTACTAGTCTATCAGATTAGTGAACCTGGTCTTTTCTGTGATTTCGAGTTTTGTTCCACACTTTCTCCCACTTTATCTATGACCGCCTACTATGATCTCTGTCAGATAGCCAGGTACTATCCAGTTCTTCCGGTCTCAGGGTCTTGGAGGCTGGCGTTTGCGTGGTCCATTCATTAGTCTTTCTCATTTCAGATGGAGAGAGACCAATGGCTGCACCTTAGATGGCTGCTCACAAGCTTTTATGAAACCAGTTGCTACTTATAAAAGTGAAATATAAAACACCACCTTTGTGGTCTATGCTGAGCCAAGTGACCGCGATGTCCCCCAAGATTTTGGGCCTGAGAACCCTCAGTTCACTCCCTCCCTCAGAGTATTTGGTTATGTTTAAGAAGTTTTCAGAATTTTGCCCCTCGTATGCTTCACCATACTCATGGGTTTATTTGCAGCCAGTATTGGTCAAATGTACATGTATCTGTGGGTGTAATTCCTTCTGCTTTCCCACCCTTGTTCAGCTTGACTATGTAAGTATCAACTTGGAGATTATTGTCACTACAGTTATGGCAGGATTGTGTATGTACCTTTGCTGCCTTTAACTCTGGCTCTCCTCCCAATACTTCCCTCTGCCTTGAGTGTTTAGTGACTTATTGCATATACAACTAATTTTTGTACATGGATCTTGTATTTCAATACTCTGCTAAATGCACTTATTAGTTCTAATAGCTTTTTTATAGGTTCCAGTGGGTTTTTTTTACATAGACAATCATGTTGTTTGTGAATAAAGACAATTTGCCTTCCTTTCCAATTTGGATGCCTTCTATTTTTTCTTGCTTGATTGCCCTGTCTACAACCACCTCCAATGCAATCATGAAGAGAAGTCGTGAACAAAGATATGCCTGTCTTGTTCCTTAGGGGGGATATATTTAGTCTGATATTAACTATATTTATTTGTTACTCGTTATTTGTAGATGCCTTTATCAGGTTAGGAAAGCTATCTTCTTTTACTAGCATGCCGAGAGTTTTTAAAATCTTAAGTAGATGTTAGATTTTATAGTTCCCGAAAAAGGAAAAAAGAAAAAAAAAAAAAGATTTTATAGTTCCCTAATGACTGATAGGGAACATCTTTTCATGTACTTATTAGTCATCCATTTAGTGAAATGTCCATTCAAATATTTTGTTCATGTGTTTAAGGAGTTGTTTGAATTCTCAGAATTGAGTTTTAAGAGTTCTTTATACATTCTGGATACAAGTCCTTGACTAGATATTTAATTTTTACATATGGTATACAGTTATTAATATTTAGGCATGTGAACATTCAATTGTCTGAGCACCATTTGTTGAAACAATTATCCTTTCTCCATCTAATTACCTTGGTACTTTAGTCAAAAATCAACTGACAATAAATATAAGGTTTATTTCTAGATGATCAATTCTGTTCCATAGATTTTATGTTTATCTCTATATTAGAACTGTATTATTATCTCAATTACTGAACCTTTGTGATAAGTTTTGAAATTCAGAAATGTAACTTTTCTATCTCTTTTTTTTTTAAACGGACACTGACTCTCCATCCAGCTGGGACACACAGGCCCACTTGGACCTTTTTTGTTTGTTTTGTTTTTCCAAAATTATTTGGGCTTTTCCGGATCATCTGTATCATCTCCTTATCAATTTTAATCTGAAGTGAATGTTTTTATATTAAGAAAAGAAGAATGTTATTTTTGTTAGGTATACAAATGGCATGGTGATTATAAAATTTTACTTGTTTAAAAGATGAAAAATCTAACTATTTAGGAATGAAGTGGCCTGATGTTTGGGAATTGCTCTAAGATACTCTAGTGATTTAAAAATGGTACAAACACTCTCCAAAACACACTGTAAGCTGAAAATAGCAAGCAGCAGAACAGTGTTTGTGAATGCTATCAGCTGTGTAAACAAATAAAGGAAAATCCCCCAAACAAAACAAACTTCTATATGTACATACGATCTCTGGAAGGATACCCAGGATGGAGAGAAGGGAGGGGAGAGAATGACTGCTCTAAGAGAAAGCCCAACACCAGGAAATATACTAGTCTTGACACAGTCAGAGGCCACGGGACACTCTCGTGGACAAATGGCCCCAGCAGGCCTGTTTGGCTTAGTGCTTAAAGTGGCTTCCTTCCTGGAACCTCTGTCTGGATGAGAAGGAGGACTTCAGAAACTCTCCAGGAGCAAATGATGGGTCATCAGCAGTATTTGGGCCTGTCCTGGAGATTTTGAAAGGAATTATACTGGGAATGCAGCTGTCCTAGCACGTCCCTTGGTTATATCATGATTGTACCCTAGGCTTCGTGTGTTCCTTCAAAGTCTTAATTGCAATGGCACTCTATCCTAAGAAATATTGCCATGTATTATCGATACAGGCAAGGAGCTAAGGGCATAGACTTGGGCACACAGGACAAGAGCAATAAGTACTAATTAAGCAATAATGACTAATTAAATCCAAGAAGGGCCTACATTTCCCAGCTGAAGACTTGTGCATCTACTATATAGAGCCAGTAAATTGCACCTTATTTCTCTTTGCAGCTGAAGGAGCATAAAAACAAAGGATTAAGATATGATACACTGCTGAAGTAATAAGCCATTATCTCATAAAGTTTTATGGTCACCTATTTACCTAGTCAAAAATTTAAAATGTCCACTTGTAACTTCTTGCCCTACTAAAACTTGTCATTTTTACATAGTTAATTACAGCTTCTAATTACTTCTTGTTAGGCCCCTAGAATATTGATGAACATAGTAAGTCAGAATAAGAAATAATCAGCTGGGAGAGGGGAGCGGGGAGGGAGGGGGGAAACTGAGCTGACACCAGGGGTTCAAGTGGAAAGTGGGTGTCGTAAGAATGATGAAGTCAAGTCAACATATGTACTAAAGTGCTGGACACAGATGACATATGTACAGATTGGGATGAGTTGTATGAGCCCCTAATAAAATGCTTATTTATAAAAAAAAAAAAAAAAAGAAACAATCAGCCACTTGCTACAGATGGCGATTTGAGAAAGTCCCGTTTCTGATTAAATTAGTTGAGTGCAATCCTGAGCAAAATGATCAACGTTCTGCTCCAATAGCCAACTTCATCTCTATGTCTGCATTATTTATCACATGAGGAGGAGGAGAAGAGACGGATTTTTATAAATAAGAGATACAAATCAATAGGAGGTTAACAGATGGGGTCTTGGTTGGGGGCCGCAGCAGCCCCTTTAAGTCCAGTGCTGAAAACCATTCAGCTGAAAACACTGCGAGGACATTTGTTCAGCAAGTCATTTAGGGAGGCAACATCTTGCTAAATGTATTTCACCCGTCTGAGTCAGAGTGATGGCCACACATCTGCTCAGAGTAGTCAGCAGTCGGGACTACACACCAGCCATAGAGCTATATTCAATATTATTGCTGCAAGTAATGCAATAATGCTACCACCATATCATTTCTCCCACTGGGCTATTTTTAGCAATTGAATATAGACAGTTTGGCATTCAGGGAGGTGTTTCAAGTTAGACAGGAGAAGCAAGCACTAAACACACACAGTTCAGATCATTGGTGACAACAGGGACAGAGAGGAAGGGCGCACAGAGCTGTCAGCAATGGTTTGGCATTTGTGGTTCACTTATCCCAGGGCCCCTGACACTGTGCTAATTTGCCTTACAAACCCACAGCGTGATGAAGCTTTTTGTCCCAGCCCAAGTGCAGAGAGGTGTGGAAACTGTCTGAGGTTTTTGTTTTGAGGCAGAAATATCCCTTGGTACTAGTCCAAGTCTCATACAGTTCAACGGAGGGATGGTGCAGGCAGAAGAAATAAACAAAGCTTCAAAACAAAAATGAAACCCATGGAAAACCAAATAACTGGAGTCAATCATTCATCCGGGGAAAGGATCCTTTGGCCTCTGTCTGAAGGCGACCAGCAAGGTCTAAAAGTTCCTTACCTGGGCTTTCCTCCTCAAACCACTCTCACCGGTAGACAGGTGAGGCTGGCACTGCTGCAGGTAAGCCACCTCAGCCCTGCTGCTCTCCCTTAACAACTACCACCACCAACTGGAATCTGGAAGCAACATGAAGAAAAGCCAATCTTCCAGTTTTAATTCCTGTCACTTAAGTCATTTCCAAAAGGTTGCCCCATAGAAAGTCTGGTAGTGCTGGTTAAAATCCGAACTTCCTACCCTGCCCTGTGAAGGTATTTTTTCCCCAATTAAAAAAAATCAAGATGGCATCTATATGCAGCAAAGGCCATCCTTTTCAGTATACAATCCTCCCCATTCTGAAAGCAGCAGTTACATAAGCACCACCATCATCAAGATACCGAAGAGTTCCATCGCTTGAAAAGTTCCCCTGTGTCCCTTTGTGGTCGATCTCTCCTCCCAACCCAGCGCCTGCCAACAACCAATCTGTTTCCTCTCCCTACAGTCTTGCCATTTCCAGAACTCATTTTCCCAATGGAATAGCTGGGTTCTTTTCGGTGGTGCTTCTCTTGTGGCCAATCTATATTATTCTATGCCCTCCTGGGTGTACAAAACATCTTCAAATCTGTATCACTTACTAACTTCATTAACACTCTGTTTGCTTTCAGCCCTCGATCATTAATAAAAATGCTAAATATGTCTGACTTCCTCACCAGCACCCAGCAGCATCCTGGAAAGCAGCCCTCTTTCCTAACTCACACACAGACCATTTAGCTTCCTGCTTGTCTCCCAGCTCAAGGGGCATCAATGGCTTCTCCTCTGGAGCAGTGATTCTCAACCTTCCTCATGCCGTGACCCTGAATTACAGGTCCTCATGTTGTGGTGAGCCCCCTAACCATAACATTATATTCGATACTACTTCATAACTGTAATTTTGCTACTGTTATGAATCAGGCGACCCCTGTGAAAGGGTTGTTCGACCCCCAAAGAGGTCACAACCCACAGGTTGAGAACTGCTACCCGATAGCCTTACTTAGTTTTCAATAAGCATAAATCCTCACTGTTATCACCTTTAATAACTACAGGAACACCAAAGGAACTCTTCCCAAGCCATTTGGAGTTAGTAGTACTTTTTACAAATCACAAATGCAGATAAGGATCAAGGTAGAATACACTAAGAAAATTTGAGGTGTTACTTCCTATAGAAACCCTGGGCTTTGTCTGTCCTAAAACAATCTTTGGCTCTAAAAACCATCTTTTAAATAAATGCCGTATTAATTAAAGTAGAGAACAGGGAGGAGGGGGGGGAGTCAGCATAATTAACATACAAAGCAACAGTATGGCCTAATTAATCACCATGAAGAGCAATCGAATAAAATACTATGCATTTTTATGGAGCAATTTAATCTGGCAAGTAATTAATCACAGAAACACTAAGCAAAACAAATGGATTTCCCTTTAAGGAAGTCACATTTATCATCTGTAATGCATCCCAAACTCTAATTTGTTATCCCGACTCAAAATTGTCCAGGAGACAATGAATTGTCAGCTTTAGTAGAACACTGATTTCTGATGGAAAAAAGAACACTCAGGACTATTTTTAAATTAAGTTACAGTCCGAGTCCCTCAGAGTTAGGGTTATGGGGCCGAGGTACATAAAGGTCTTGCCCTTCAAAGTTCTAAATCTGGCCATTTCAGTCAAGTCTATGGATAATTGCTAAATGACTCATGAACAGAAAACACTTAGCATTTAAGAATGACAATTACAGGTCACAGATTTACCAAAACTCTGACGGAAGGATCCTTAGTAGCTGACAACACAAAAATAGTAGGGCTTTTGATCTTCAGAAGGGGGTGGGGGTGGGAGTGTGTAATAGAAGCAATGCAGTGAGGTTTACTCAAAGAAACCCTTTCTGGTCCCCTTCCTTCCCATCTCATTAAAACACTGATCATTTCTCTGGGTGCCCATCTTTCCTTGCCATCCAGTCAATACTGACACATAGTGACCCACTGTGGGTTTCCGAGACTGTTATGGGAGTAGAAAGCCTAGTTTTTCTCCCTTGGAGCTGCTGCTGGTTTCAAACTGCTGACCATGCAGATTACAGCCCAACATGTAACTACTACACCACCAAGGTTCCTTGAGTCCAAATAGCCTCCCTATTTTGAAGAACACAGATTTAATTATTGAATGGTCTCACTTTCCAAAGACATCGTGATATATGTACATTAGCAAAGAACTTGCAAAAAACTATTTTCTTTTTTTTTTGCAAAAAAATATTTTCATCACCTTTCCAGCTACCCTCTCTGCTTGACTCCATTTGTGACTAAATGAACTCTTTTCTTTGCCTAGGAAACTCATTGCTCTCCTTTAATACTCCCATCTATGTGGAGACTGTTTCCCTCTGTTCTGAGCTTGCAGGGGGCGACCTCTCTTTTTTTAAAAAAGCAAATCTCTGGAGATTAAAGGATCTGAGCAGAACAGCCCCATGCCTTTGATGGCTACAGCCAAAGGATTTTTCTCTTTGGGTCACCTCCTGAAACACCTACAAGGAAAGTGGTACTTGTCACACTCCTACTTTGTCTGTGCTCATACTGTGAGAAGAGGGACTGCAGGTATCCTATTTGACTCAGGACATTGTGTTCTAGATTTTAACCTTAATCCTCTCCTTTAGCCTTCTTTTTTCCTTTAGCCTTCTTATTTGAGTATCCCCAGTTCCTGTTTCCCTGAATTCTTCCCCTGTCAAGTTCCTGAAGTCCCTTCCTCTTTTTGACAGTCTGCCTGGTGTTTTTGTTCAGAATTTCTTTACTTTTGAATTACCCTTGGCCCAGCAGGCATAAAAGGAGCAGCTCTCCTAGTCAGCCCATCCCAGACCAGGTTCAGACGGGGTACTGAATCCCTACTGTTTAAGAGAGGAACTCTATACCTTTTGATCTACTTTCAACGAACACTCACCAAATACAGGCCCCATGTTTCTTTTTTCTGCTTTCTTTTCAGTAGGGTATTTTAAGTAGTTTTCTTCTCACATGTCATTCTTCTAGGATTAAACGGCTTTTTAAAAGAGTTGTATATACATCATCACAACCAGTTCTTATGCTCCCTCCCCACTCCTGCATTCATTCTTTGCTCCCCAAATCCCCTCACCCTGTATGAATTACTGTCTCTGTGCATCCATTCCTTTTGTGCTTCACAAAGTGGGAAACCCAACAGAAACAATAAACAACAAAATCCAAAACAAAACAGCAAGAAGGTAATAATATAAAGATTAAAAAATACCAAAGAAAGTAAGAAAGAAAAGGCCACCATCAATATTTTAAAAGGCAGAGAAGAGATTTCTGTCACGGAATAAGTGAGAAATACTTGAGCCCAGAGCAAATTCAGGTTGGGTCAGGAGGGAGGTCAACTGACCAAGTATCACATTCTACCATGGTTCGATCCGCCATCATCAAGCTTACAATAATCTGTCTGATAGTAAAGCTGTTCTTGTCCTTCGCGTGTGGCTGGAGGGGATCTGCCAGAGGCTTTAATCTGACTAGAGAGCCTGCAGATGGATTTTGGGCCCCGACTCTTCTCCATAGCCTTCTACAAATTGGGACACACGTTTCTTTTTTTCTTTTTTTAAATCATTTTATTGGGGGCTCATACAACTTTTCTCACAATCCATATATACATCCATTATGTCAAGCACATTTGTTGCTATCATCATTCTCAAAACATTAGGTCACATGTTTCTATGACAAAAAAGACTTGGATGCTGCCTGCCTCCAAAATGCTCACAGCCTACTATAGAAGATAGACAAGTAGAGAAGTAGTAGGCCCAGTCCTAAGAATCCAGTGATGCTCAATGTCTACTGTTTCAGGAGGTAAGCTGACAAATGGGGAAGGGCATCCCAGGTGGAAAAATTTATCTTATCTATCTATCTATCTATCTATCTATCTATCTATCTATCTATCTTCTATCTATCTATCTATCTATCTATCTATCTATCTATCTATCTATCTATCTATCTATTCAAAACAGCATGGTTCGACCAGAGAACTCTAAATGAGCCGGCATAGCTTCAGGGAGGTGACAGAAAAGGAAAGAGACTACAGAAAAAATATTATGAATGGAATCCTAGCCTGTGCTACAGCTTAAATTTTATTCTGCAAGTGATGAGGGAGCCAGTGAAGGAGACATGCCACAGGAAGAAGAGCAAGAAAGAAAGAGAAAGAGTCAGAGAACACAAGCGCGATTAGAGGCTTAGAGAATGCAATTGAAAAAAAAGACTCACTGTCATCAACTCAATGACAACTCCCAGTGACACTCTAGGACAAAGTAGACCTGCCCCACTGCTCTTCTTCCAAGGCTGTAAATCTTGACAATGCAGGCGGCCATATCTTTCTCCTATGGATTGGATGGTGGGTTTGAACCACTCACTTTTGGTACAAAGCCAAGATTTTTAACTACTGTATCACCAGGGCTCAAAAAAAGAGAGAAATGGGGTGAATACATAAACTGTGGTACATTTATTCAATGAAAAATTGCTCAAGAATAAAAAGGAATGAGCTTATGATAAGCACCATGATGTGATGAATCTCAAAAATCTATTGAGTTAAAGAAGCTATATTACAAAAGAAGACTGTAACATGATTCCATTTATATGAAGTTCAAGAGCAGGTAAAACTAACAGTAAGAGACGTTGGGAAAGTACATACATAGTATTAGGAAAGGGAACTTCTGCTTAGAAAGAGAGGGGCATGGTCAATTTTGCCAAAAGTTGATCAGCGACCCACATAATTTTACACATCTCATCACATGTAAATAATACCTCAATTATAAAGAAACCAAAACAAACACTTCATGGGTTGGTAACATTCTATTTCTTTTTTTTTAATCATTTTACTGGGGCTCATATAATTCATCACAATACATAGATCAATTGTGTAAAGCACACCTATACATTTGTTGCCCTCGTCGTTCCCAAAATTTGCTTTCCTCTTGGGTTCCCGGAATCAGCTCATTTTCCTTTTTTCCCCCTCCCTCTCCCTCCCCCCTCCCCCATGAACCCTTAATAATTTATAAATTATTATTATATCTTATATTACACTGCCCGGGGTCTCCCTTCACCCACCCCTCTGCGGCCCATCCCCCAGAGAGGAGGTTATATGTAGATCCCTGTGATCAATTCCCCCTTTCTACGCCCCCCCCCTTCCCTCCTGGTATCGCCACTGTCACCCCTGGTCCTGAGGGGTTCATCTGTCCTAGATTCCCTGTGTTTCCAATTCCCATCTGTACCGCTGTGCATCCTCTGGTCTAACCAGGTCTGCAAGGCAGAATTGGGGTCATGGTAGTTGGGGGGAGACATTCTATTTCTTAAGACTAGTTGTTAATAGATGCTCATTTTATGATCAAGCTTTGTAACATATAACATATATAACATACACTCGAGTATAAGCCGACCCGAATATCACTTAATTTTACCACAAAAACTGCATTAAAAATGTGCTGAAAAACTCAGTTTACACACAGTATATATATGGTAATACTTTCTAGAATTTATCAAGAAATTAATTCAGAATAAATGAGCAAAATGAGCAGATTTTAACTCACTCCTCTCTGAATCCCATCCAGTAAACTGACACACGAGAGTACAGTACACCCAGAGTTCTAGTCTAAAAATTCCCTGCTACCTGACCCCCAGAGGGTGCTCTGACTAGCAAAGGTTCCCCTTGTGACTTTTTCAGAGTGGCATCCAGATGAATGCAGGGGGGAAGAGACCACTGGGAGCCCAAATGTCTCTGGAGCTTTCTTGAGATTGAGGATTTTCATCATACAAAATAGTGTCAAATGAGAGAGAAATTAATGTTCTCTGGTGCCTAGGGTAGGGAAAATGCATTAGCACACCCTGTGTTTGACATCCCACTCACATGTTATTGGTTTTAAAAGAAATTATATAGAAACCAATTAGAACAAAAAATCTCATTAAACCTCTTACAACAGGAGCCCACTTTGCTAGAGTATGCACAATATCTGGGCTCCAGGGAGAAATGTATAATCGAGGTAAAATTAATCAAAACCTACATAAAAAGAATAGCAAGAGACAGTTTAAGAAGAAAATCTTTCCTCAGAGTTAGAAATTCCTGAAGTCTGATCACTGAGTGCATAATTCTGCTTATTATTATCTTTCACTATGTAACACTATATTTTATAATTAGGCTGCTATCACAGGAAAATGACAGGAAAATGCAGACACAATTCATTTAACAATTAATCTACTGGAGCTAAAAATTCTTACCATGTCATTAATTGCCTACTTAAAACGCTGCCTCAGTTTCAGATTATCAGACACCTTCTTTAAGAACCCATGGGAAATGTATTGTACAAGGCAAGGCTTGTCTAGGGGGGCACGAGCAAGCAGCAGTGAGCCTCACACTGTCACTCCCTAAGGACCCTAACTCAGAAGAGCCTTTATTGTTGTGACCATCAAGCTTACTACTAATTAAAAGGGAAAACAATAAAGCGCATCTTTCTCCCCAAAGCTCTCCTACCTACCCTCACTTGAAAGCTGCTCTTTTACTGCCCTTTACCTGTATGTGCTCTCAAAGTTCTCGCTGTGAAAAACAAATGCCTCTGCATGATGAACACAATGTCACTGAATTTCACATGTGATGAATAATAACTTGGCAAATGTTCCTTATATATTTCCCACAGTGAAGAGGGAGAAGGAATGCTTGCTATGTCCCCTTCCCCCGTTTGGAATTCCTCAGCTAGTGAAGTCCTTTGTTGAGGCTGTGGAGGAGACTAGAGGGAGATTTGAACCCCTGGATGATGGCTGTTGCCCTGGCTTTTCTATAAAATGATCTCATTTTCCTAGACTGGCCCTGGCTGATGATTTGACACCCACATCTTTTTGTTATATTATATTCTTAACAAAGAGCTTTACAATTGTTTCTTAAGAAATTCTTTCCCCCCAATCTTCAAGGCCATTTAATAGTAGCAAGCCAAAGCCCAGAAAGAAGAGGGATTAGTCTCAAATCTTCCATCAAATCAGTGACAGAGCCAAGATCAGATTAAAGCATATACAGAAAGCATATTTCTCAAATTTGCTGATGGTACAAAGCTGCAAAAGATCACCAATCCATAGAATGACATAATCAGGATGCAAAAAATATCCTGACAGAATGAAGGGCTGAAACCAACACAACACATCTGAACAAGGATAAAGAGTTGAATTTAGGTTAGAGTTTGAAAAATAAACAGGATATTCAGAAGAAGAGTCATCAAAACAGTCACAGCAGCTATTTCTGGAGGGTGACATTTGTTGCTGTTGTTATTGTTAGGAGCTGTTGAGTCGGTTCCGACTCATAGTCATCCTGTGTACAACAGAACAAAATACCACTCGGTCCTGCGCTGTCCTCACAATTGCTCTGATGCTTAAGCCCATGGCTGCTGCCACTGTGTCAATCCGCTTTGTTTAGGCCGTCCTATTTTTCATGCCCCTATACTTTACCAAGCATAATGTGGGTGGTGACATTTTAGGGGGCCTTAATTTACTTTGTCCTTGGTGATTTCTTTCACTGCCTAAAATTTTTATAAGAAAAAGTTATCATTAAAAACAACAACAACAAAGACACACCAGTACAAATCAAAACAAAATATCACTATGAACTGAACAACTAGCATATGGGAGCAAGCTGGCTTGACAGCAGATCACGTTAAGCAGATTTGAAGGCTTTAGTGGGACACAAGTTTGCTCTGAGTCAACAATGTGATTCAGCTGCTGAATATTTAATGCAGTTGGAGGCTGCAAATAAAATATGTCCATATCATGGGAGCTAATATTCTCCCTGCAATCTTAGCTAATCAGATCTTATCTGGATCCAGTTCTGGGTGTCACTCAACTTAGTATATATTTCTTGAATGTTTATTTGATATACAGCACATCCTAATACAGTACCATACTTTAATTATTTGACAAGTTAGAATATGACTAAAGGATAATGACCCATAAAACCAAACTCACTGGCATTGAGTCGCTATGCCAACTCATAGTGACCCTGTAGAATAGGGTAAAATTGCCCCTTGAGGTTTCTGAGAGTTCTGGGAGAAACTGTTTACAGGGGTCGGAAGCCTGTCTTTCTCCAGAGGAGCACCTGGTGGTTTTGAGCTGCCCCAACAAATAGTAGAGAGACTGGAATAGAAGCCAGTTTAGGTCCTTTCAACTACATAGTTCTGTGATGTAAGCACTGCTAAGTAGTCGAAGTTTATTTAGGAATAAGGAGGTCTAGCATCTCAGCCATTCTGGTATAAACATGGGCCCAGCCAGAGAACTTAAAATGACTAGGGTTCCATGGCGCCAAGAAGACTTCGCTCACTGTTCATAATAAACCAAGGGAAATGGAACATTTCATCTGCTGAAAAGCTGTCTACTTGAGTTTGCTGATAGGATAATATATTGTTACCCACAGTAATCGCTTCTTGCCCACATTAGCAGATTAGCCATCTATTGTTGGACATGGCTAGAAAACCCAAGTTCTATGACTGCAGTTCCTCCCTGATTTGGGAGAAAGGCAAATGGAAAAAGAAAATCAAAGGATAAGATGAAGAACTGCCCATGGTTTAAAAATGACTTCTTTGTAAGTACCCTAGACAAGGGACAGAAAAGAGAAAAGAATTGGGGACCATACAATGTCTATTGATCTCATTTGTGAGTAGGCTTTACAGAGGTTATAATCATAAACCAGTATGAACTAAGCTATTATTATGATGCCTACATTTCTTAGCAAGAGTACCTTGGAGGGGGGAAAAATCTACCTTTTCTCAAAGGCTAGAACATTCTCGAGGAAATTGTCAATCATCCATTTGTTCTCCAAAGTTCTCAGCAATTTCGCCTGAAAAGGCCTTTTCTCCACCCCCCTCTTACATTGGGATCAATAATAACTAGGGAGTAGCATATCACAAAAGCACCACGGATAGTGGTGCTAGCAAATTCAGCCCTCTCCAGCGAGCCCAGGGCTGTGTAGAACTAGCTGTGAAAAAGCAAAAGCCCCAAAATGGCAGGGTTCAGACCACTGTAGGCTCTAACCCCTTCATACTTGTTATCCCATTATATAATGAGACATTTGGAAATGCCTTTCCCCCTGCTGCCCTCCTAAGGCAGAGTCACAGTTCTAGGATACCCTGTCTTTCTGGTTCCCAACTCTTAGCATTTAGAAATAGTTGCAAAGATAAGGAAACAGTGCCAGAATCAGAACAAAGTAATGGTCTCCTCAAACCATAGGCCTTTAAAAGAAGGATCTCAAAGAACATCTAACTTTTCTGAGTTTAATCTTGCTTTGTGTATTCTCTTCTCACACACACACATCACATTTTCATTCATTCTTTCTCCCTCTTATTTTTACTCTTTCCAGATTTTGTATGCTTACAGAAAAAAAACTGGAAATAGCATACAGTAGGTCCTGATGATTAAAAGATTAACAGATTAAAGGACATATGACAGATGGTTCATTTCAGATACCCATAAAACGTTAAAGCAAGTTTAAAAACTAAAGTTAATTTGCCATTCCATACAATTTTAGGTAGGCGATTTAAAAAGTAATTCATGGGACAAGTGCAAACCAGAGGATTTATTGTGTAAACACATTTACAGGATAAAGAGAATGGCATGTGGCTGCAAACTAAAAGAGAAGAGAGACCATGTTCTTCTGTCATCCTGGGAGATAAAGCCCTGGTGCAGGGGTCTAGCACTCCGTGACACAAACCCATTAGCTGCTCCTCCTCAGGAGAAAGACACTGAGATTAACAGCCTTGGAAACCCTGTGGGCATTTATACTCTATCCTAGCGGGTCACTCTGAGTTGATCACATGACAGCAGTGGGTTTGGGCTTTTGTGTGTATGTCTGTGTGCGTGGGGGTGGTTATGTAGGCCATTCACTCAAAATATTTGGAATCAAAGGCTAGAACATTCTCGAGGAAATCATCAATCATCCATTTGATCTCCAATGTTCTCAGCAATTTCGCTTGAAAATGCCTGCTTCTTAGAACAAAGTCCTTTCAATTTACCTCAAGGCCTAGGACTCCCAGTTACCTTTAGTCAGCAGGAAATAGCTTGCTACTCCACTGTTAGTGACTCAGTCGCGAAGACAGTCCTTCTCAACTCTCTCTAAAAGACTCCAGCACATGGTATAATTCATTAGGAAAAAGAAATACAACAGTGTACTTCAGAAGCAAAAAGACATTGTTTGCCAAAACAGCATACAAAACAAGGCCAATAGATTACACACCAAATCTCTTTCGCTAACTCACAATGACAATGAAATTCTCTTAAAAGGTTCCTCAAGTTGGTTATTCCCATTTCTATGACACTCAAGCCTACACCAAGGGTATGGCCTTCCGGATGGAAGGGCTCAACTGACACTCTCAGATCACGTACCTGGAACTCACAAAGGAGATTGTTTTATTTCACACACCAGTAACTTCATTCAGTACCGAGGGCTAACCTCAAGGTTGATTGCTTTTCTTCCAGGAGCCCTACCCAGAAATAGTTCTTCATCTCAGCCAATATACACAGGCCACATTCAGCAGCCCCTAACCTACAAGGGGTGGGAACTGAGATGCAAAAGACCAAGAATAAGATAAAACGCCTTATACAAACTGCTGATTCCAGATATAAAAGGGCACACACAACAACTAACTCCTTCTGCCACCTCAAATCAAAGTATGCTCCTCTCAAAATTATACAGCCACCCCCAAACAAATGTTCACCTGTCAGTCCTGTCACTTTTGTAACTGAACTCTGTTATAAAGCTCAACGGGGCAACGAGAGTAAACGGGCTCTGACTGTTCACAAGTGAGCACAGGAAAATAGGGAAATAACTCTGGGCTATTAGCTCAGTAAGGAACAGAAGCACAATCTAGAATGCTGGGGTTAACACCTATATCCATATTTGGAAAAATCTTCCACATAGGAATTATGTATCTAAAGTCTAATGCAGACTACTTCCCCAATATCATCTATTCCCAGAACCAGGTATCATAAACTGGACATTAGAATCTTTTTTTAAGGAGTTCTCATTTTCTCCTCCTATGTAATTCTTTCTAGTTTCTGTAATTTTGTAATTAAAGTTTGCTTAAGTAGGTATTGCATGTTTGTTATTTAGAGCTATACCACTGCCATAAGTTGATTCCAACTCATAGAAACCTTATAGTATCAGGTGGAATTGCTCCTTAGGGTTTCTAAGATTGTAAATATGGGAGCAGGGAGATTCAATTTTCTCTTGCAAAGCAGCTAGTGGGTTTGAACGGCCATCTTTTAGCTAGCAGGTCAGTGCTTGCTTACTTAATCCACTTTACCACCAGGGCTTCTTTCAAGTGACACGGGAGTCACATTTCTTTATTTCACTGGGATTGAGTTTATAGAACTCTGAAGTTCATTCTGATAAATTAAGATATATATGATAAACCCTAGAGTAACTACTATGAAAATACAACCCCCCCAAAAGAAGTGGGGAAAAAAACCAACTAAATTAAAAGGCTACATTAGACCAGATTCGCTTTAAGTAAAATAAATCAGTAAATGAGGTAAAGAGGAACAAAGAAGATATGAGACATACCACAAGCAAAAACTTAGATGGTGAATTTAAATCCAATGACATAAATAATAATGTTAAATATAAGTGGATCAAACCATCCAATCAGAAGGCAGAGAATGTCAGACTGGATATAAATAAGATCCAACTATTATGCTTTCTATTAAAGATTCACTTTATATTCAAAGATGCAAAAAGAGCAAAAGCAAAATAAGTGGAAAAGATATATCATGCAAACCAACGTCTTCACCAAAAAAAAAAAAAAAAGGCTTAAGTAGCTATAATAACAGCAGATTAAATAGACTTCAACACAAAACAAAAATGTTACTGGATTAAAAGGAATGTTTTATATTAATAAAAAGGTCAGCCTTATAAATTAACTTTAGGGTTTAAACTTAGCATTAATTTTTGCAGTTAGTGTAATGATTCATATGTCTTTAACCCGGAATATATAACAATCATAAATGCACATGCACCTAACAAGAGCCCCAAAATACATGGAGTAAAATCGGACAGCTATGAACAGAGTATACAGCTTGACATTAATAAACAGAGACCACATGAAGACAGTGTGCAGGTCACATCTGATCTCCTCTAGCTACATCCTCCAGATGCTGCTTCCTATGAGATAGAGGTCAGACATGCATCCACATTCCAACCTGCTTTACCTTCTTCCGATACTAACCATCCCCCCCCACCCCACCCCCCTGCAAGCACTCCACTTCTTTGCTAAGTTCAAAAATCCATTGTAGTGACCACACAGAACTCACAGACAATATACATGATTGTGGGGGTTTAGTAGGGAAGCTAAAAGGTGCCTCTGTTCGTAGCACCATCTCTTCGCAGCCATGATGGCAGCATGTCTTGCTCAAGTACTAGACCTCTACCTTGCTTGGACAGTGTTAAAAATAGAACTGGGAAACTCACAACCCTACTAAACAACCAGTGGATCATAAAGAAATCAAAAGGAAAATTAAAAATACAAAGGGGCTTCAAAATTTTGTGGGGAAAAAATCTACTCTTTTAATTCAATTTTTGAACTTTTTGAAGCCCCCTTCATCCTTTGAGACAAGTTAGAATGAAGTTCAATATACCAAAACTTATGAGATACGGTTAAAGTAGTGCTCAAGGGAAATTTATAGCTACAGAGTCCAATTTTAAAAAGAGAGATTTCAAATCAATATCCTAACCTTCTACTTTAAATACTGAAAAAGGAAGAGCAAATTAAACCTAAAGCAAGGAGGAGGGAAATAAATAAAGGGAAAGAATAAAGGGGAAACTAATAGAACAGAGAATAAAGTAAAACAAATGAAATCTAAAGCATGTTATTTGAGATCAACAAAGCTGATCAATTTTAACTAGACTGACCAAGAAACCAAAAAAAGAAAGAAAGAAAGAAAACGACAACTACTACGAGAAAAAGTGAAAGTGGAAATATTGTTATTGACCTTTTAAAATTAAAATGATTAAAAAGGAATACTAGGATGGTAATACACTGCGTGTGCCAGCAAATGGAACAGAAGCCCTGGTGCCTTGGTGGGTCACACGTTGGGCCACTAACCACAAGGTGAGCGGCTAGAGCCACCAACTGTGAGTTTGAGTAAATTAAACAGATTAGATGAAATGAAATATTCCTATAAAGCCTCAAACTTCTAAAACTGACATAAGAAAAAATAGACTCTTTGAATAAACAAGAGATTTACGTAGTTATCCAAAATCTAACCACAGGAGTAAAACCATAAAGCATATAACAAAACATAGGGATAGTGTTTAGGGACCTAATTTTCACCAATAGATTGTTAAGATGTGATACTTAAAAAATGTAAGCACACACACACAAAAGTAAGCACAAATAACAAAAGATAAAATGGATGCATCTAAATGAAAATCAGGGCTTTTGTATATAATCAACAGACTGAAGAGATAACTTGCAGAATTAACCTATAGAGTAGGAAAAATATTTGGAAACCATGTAACTAGAATATGCAGACTGTATAACAAACTCCTACAACTCAACAATAAAAAGACAAATCAATTTAAAAATAGGCATACAGTGGTTACCGTTACTACAAAGTGTAATACAAAAGTTAAAGCAGAGATCGCTGCACTAATGTTCAACTGTGTAAATTCTCAACAAAAGAAGTAAAATTAATTATTTTAAATGAGAATAGGACTTGAATAGACATTTGACTAAAGAAGGTACAGGTTTCCCCTGCTATCTGAAAGTAGCACTCAGAGAATTATTATGAAACCTTTCATAAGTTGAAATAGTATAAAGCGAGGGAGCAATTACCATTAACTTATATGTGAAAAAATGTTGAACAATCCCAAATCCCCAAGTTAGATTAACAAATCATATCAACTAATACACAAAACCTAAAACAACAGTGTCGAAGAGTGCTCACAGAAAATTTAGTGCTTATGGGGGCAGCATCAGAAACACAGTGTGGAAACTGTGCCTGGCATGACCCCGCCCACACCAGGGCCTAACACGAGGGGAACACAACAGAGGAGCAAGGGGAGCAAAGCAACAAAGTCCCCGAGGAATGCGGAAAATAGACTTCGGACTTGGGGCAGGGCTAGGCACTGCGTCAGACCCAATCAGAAAACATTCCTAAGGGTCAGCAGACAGACCTGGATATTCATAGGTTATTTTTTCCTTCCTTCCTTCTTTCTTTTTTCCCCTGTCTATCTACATAACATAGGCAGTATAAACAGTCCTGAGGAGAAAACAACAGGGCCAATGGTTCCAGGGGGACAGGGGAGAGGAGGAGGTGGGGGAAAGGGAGGGGGGAGCCAACAAACTCAGGGACAAGGGAACAACAAGAGATCTAAAATCAATGGCAAGGAGGGAATAAAATGCCTGGGGTGGGTGGAGGGTTCAATCAAGTGCAATGTAGCTGAGAGGAAGTACAGAGCCGAATAAAGGTCAAGCATGATGGTGGGACAGGAGGAAAATAAAAGGAAATAGAAGAAAGAACTAGGAAGCAAAAAACATTTATAGAGGTATAAATATAAGCATGTACATATATAATTATATTAATATATAATGATAGGGATATAGGTCTATGTACATATATTTATAGGTTAAGTATTGAGGGAGCAGACGGGACATTGGGCCTCTACTCAAGTACTCCCACAACGCAAGAACACTTTGTTCTAATAACCCAGCATTCTGTGATGCTTACCTTCCCAACATAATCGCTGAAGACAAAATGGGTACTTTAGCTAATGTGGTGAAGAAAGCTGATAGTGCCCGGCTAGTACAAGATATAGTGTCTGGGGTCTTAAAGGCTTGAAGTTAAACTAGGGGGCATCTAGCAGGGAAGCAATAAAGCCCAAATGGAAGAAGCACACCAACCTGTGTGATCATGAGGTGTCATGAGGGATCAGGTATCAGAAGACCCAAAACAAACAATCATTTTTATGTGAATGAGGGGGGCAGGAGTGGAGACTCAAAGCCCATCTGTAGACAATTGGACATCACCTCACAGAAGGGTCACAAGGAATGGACCAGCCAGGGTACAGTACAGCACCGAAGAAACACACACAACATCCCTCTAGTTCTTTAATGCACCCTCCGCTCACTATCATGACCCTAGTTCCATCTGACAAATCCGGCTAGACCAGAGCATGTACACTGGTGCAGATAAGAGCTCTCCACACACAGAATCCAGGACAGATAAACCCCTCTGGACCAATAATGAAATTGGTGATACCATGAAAGTAGGGGGAAGGTAGGGGG
>NW_022103968.1:26874354-26880445 GCF_000313985.2 Echinops telfairi | reverse complement strand
GAGAGAGTTCCGTGCTATGGTAGCTTGATGTCAAGCATAGATCTCAGGTCAGGTGTCCGGAGACGCCATTCTCGCTGCTTGGAGTGTGTGCACAGCCTCTTTAATGTCTCACTGAAAAACACAGGCTGATGGCTAGTTCCAATTCTGAAGGCTAGTTCCACTTTTTGACTTTTTTTGAACATAAAAGTGAAAATCCTCTCCCGATTTCTTCCAGTTAGTGAAAACAAGTACTAATGTAGGTCTTTCATAAAAGTGATGTGGCAAAGGATGAACTTTTGAAAAGCAGGGAATATCTGTATATACATGGCAAAAAAAAACACATGAAAAAATGTTCAATGTCATTAGTGACTGTTGATGTCGGGTGCCTCCAAGTCAGTTCCGACTCACAGTGGCACTATGTGGGACAAAACAGAACACTGCCCGGTCCTGTGCTAGCTTCACAATTGTTCTTAACTTTGAGCCCATTGTTGCAGCCACTTCATTAAGGAAATGCAAATCAAATGATACCACAACGCGGTATCATTCCACCTCCACTAGAATGGCTATCATAAGGAAAAGGGAAAATAGTGTTCATAAAAATGTGGAGAAATTCTAATCCTTCTGTACTATTGGTAGAAATGTAAGATTGAGCAGCTTCTGTAGAAAAAGTTTGGCAGTTTCTCAAAAGGTTAAATACAGAATTATCATACGGCCCTCCACTCCCACTCCTAGGTATACACCCGTGAGACTTCAACTCCAGTGTTCAAACACATACTTATGCATGCATACTAATGCTCACAGCAGCAGCATTATGCACAATAACCAAAAGGTAGAAACCACTGCAAGTATCCACCATCAGATGGATAAACGAAACGTTATACCATACAATGGAGTTATTTATTCATAAAGAGAAATGAAATTCTGACACGTTACAACATGAAAGACCCTTGAAAATATCATGCTGAATGAAACGAAAGCTAGGTGAAAAGGGGCAAACACTGTGCATTCTAAATATTCAAAATACCTGGGATAGGCAAATACAGAGAGACTAACGTTGATTAGTGGTTACTAGGAATGATTAACTCCAAACCCACAGCCATCTGTGGTTTCTGACTCACAGTGACCTTGCACAGGTATGACAAGAAGAGGAAAATAGGACAGAATAGAGCCACAGTGTAAGGGGTACTGAGTACTGAGCACAGGAGTACTGAGCTTCTTTGGGATGTTGAAAAAACAAAATAAACTAGAAATAGATAATGGTGATGATTACACACAATGATAAATATAATGAAGGTTACTGCATTATGCATGTAAAACTGGATGTGGGGTGAGATAGTTTATTGTGCCAGCCTGGCCGATAAACACAAGTGGGATTAACTGAAGGGCAGAGAGATAAATGGCTTGGTGAGTCTCGCCTTTCTTGTCTCTCGCTCTTTGATCATCGGACCAGTGTGCGGCTGCTTTGCTTGTCCTGTGCCTCAATTTAAAGGCTATACTACCTGTGGGACCCCTAGCCTGTGGACTGTGTCGCTGTAAGTTGAGGTCCCTTTAAGACATCCCTGGAGCTGGGGACTGGCAGTTGGTGACCTGCCTTCTGATTGGCTGCTGTGCTGAGATAGCCTAGCTCTCTCTATAAATGGAGGAAGATCTGGCAGCAGACTGGACTGGAAGGACTGCTAGTCTCTCACATCTCTCTCACGGCAGTGAGTTGAATTGAGCCATTTGTAGTGCTTTATAATTTAACTTTTTCTTTCTTGTATTATATATTTAACTGTATATGATTTAACAGTTCATTCTTGTTATATATCTAATTATATTTATAAATAAATATATTAAATTATCCGCAATTTGGTTTTATCTTTCTAGAGAACCCTGTCAATAACACATGGGGTTAGTCAACAAGTATTGCTACAAAATTATAGAAACCTTTATGAAATAAAAATGTTAAGATGTAAAGCAAGTGCTTTTCATCATATCCCCCAACTAAGTCTATGCACCTTTTCTTTAACTTGTTATTGTGAATTGGGTGAAAATTTACAGAGCAGGTCGGTTTTCCATTCAATAATTCCTACAAACTTCCCCCCCTATTTCGTTGATTATAATCTCCAGAATCTAACATCACTTTTCCCACTTCCTTATCTGTTTCCCATTTTCCTTCTTCCTTCTTTCCTAACCTTCTGAACTTTGTCTTTGTGAAAGTCTTGCTCTTTTGATCTCAAATGGCTAATGACTCTAAAGAGTGCACACCTCCCTAGTGTTATTAATTCTCCTTATAGAGCTCTCTATTGCTTGGCTAAAAATTGAACCATGGAGGTGAATTTACTTCTAGAATTGAGGGGTTACTAAGGGCCACCGTTTCATGGGTTCCAGCAATCTCTGTCCAACAAGTAAGCTTGGTTTTCTTTATGATTTTGAGTTTTGTTCCAAATTTCCCTCCTACTTTACCCAGGACCTTCTAGAGTGATCCCTTGCAGAGTAGTTGGTAGTGGTAGCAGGGCACCGTCTGATTCTTCTGGTCTGAAGGTCATGGAGACTGATATTCATGGGATCCATCAGTCCACTGAGCTAATTGTTTCTATTAGTCTTTGATTTTAACTCTTCTTTCCTCAAAACATGGAGAGACCAACAGTTGTAACTTAGATGATTGTTTTCAAGCTTTTAAGACCTTGGCTGCTACTTAGCAAAGTAGATTGTACAATATTACCTTTATGAACTATGTTATGTCAATTGATCTTGGTGTCCCCTGAGACTATGACCCTGAGCCTCCAAGTCCAGGGACTCATTCCCTCAAGGTATTTAGTTATATCTAAGAAGTTGTAATAACTTTGCCCCAGGTCTATGTTTCCTGAAAACAATCTTTCCATCTCTTTAACCCTTTCCCCCCAAATGCTGCACTCTTTCATTTATACTACAGCAAAACATCAGTACTGGTATCCTCAAGGGACTCAAATCATGTGCTTTTTCAATGTTCTTGAGTTTGGAATTCTTTATAAACGCTTCCAAAAAAACAGAAGAGAAGAGAACATTTTCAACTTATGTTATGAGCCCCAAATTACCCTGACACCAAAGCCAGACAAAGCACAAGAAAGGTGAACTAAAGAGTAATATCTCATATCTATATATTCATTCAGCTTGATTCAAGTTATGAAATCAGAGATAATGGTTATCTAAAAAAAATCAAAGTAGAAAAAACACAAGGGAACTTTAGGTTGAGGTCAGGAGGGGTTCTATATGCTTTAAATCACAGCAGCCGTCAACTGGAAATCTTCATTTACATTTCATTATAAAAATCTGAATTTCCTAAACCAGCACTACTTTACTGCAGTGCAGTTCGCCAATGCCCGCTATGACCTAGCACATAATCTCACTTCACCGCATTAAACAAGTTAGGGTAAAACAGATTATTAACCACATGGCATTCAATGTTTGTTTTAAAATTTCTAGCTGTAGTCTTAGATTAGGGAGCAGTAACTACTCGAATACTATGTAATGCTCTCCTAGTCATGGGGAAAAGCATCCTCATTTTGGTGCTTTATTTTAATCTGCATAATGCTTTTCATCCTCTGTAATGGGAGTACTGTAGGGTCTGATTAACAAGCGAAAGGTCACTGCTGATAAACTCCAGCTTAAGAGAGAATTTGTGTCTACCAGGTACCTTAGAGCAGACAAGTGGAATAAAGGTTAGGTTTATATACTCCCTGCTGCTCAACAGTCACCAGAGACCCAAGTCTCTGTTCCTATCGTTAATTGCTTTAGTCTATATTTACTTTTCATTTTCATTAGCTGCATCCTTCAGCTAAAGTGCCTGTTGGTCAAAGTGTTTTCGTCCTCTCAACTCATCAGTATCCATTTTGATAGTAACACAGTGATGATGAGGCAAATACTGTAGTCCAAACAGGTGCATGGGCAGGGGGACTTGGGGAGACTTGGCTGGCTCAGACCTCACATTCCCTTTCCAGCCCAGTGAGGGTCAATGTGTACTCTCCTTGATTAGTGCCTACGAGCTTAATTCCCTTGACTTTCCATATACTGCTTGTTCCCAAAGGTGTGAAGCTCAATGAGCCCTCTCTATCTAGAAGCTGCTGAGGCCTCTTCTTGTTCCTTAGTCTCCCCAGCAGTTGTTCACTTACCACTTAACTTCTGTTTTGTTGTTGTTTTTGAAGAGTAAAAGAAAACAAACACATCAGTGCATACGTGGGAAGGGGAAAAGCAGCATTGGAACACGAAAGATCAGGGAGTACACTGGGAGGTTGGTGGCAAACGCTCTGGATGAATAACTGCAAGACTTAAGACAGATAGATGGAATTGACATTCTAAACCACAGGCTTGTCACTAACTACAGCAATACTGCAAAGGCCACTCCATGGGTACACATATGGTAACAGGAACCCTGGTGGGGCGGTAGTAAACTGCTCAGCTGCAACAGGAAGGTCTGTGATTCGAACCTAGGAGCCCCACCGGAGAAAAAGGTGGCAGTTGGGGTTCTTAGGAAACCCTAGAGGGGTACAAAGAGGAATCAACTAAATGGCAAAGGGTGTGGTTGGGGGATGTTGTTAGGTGCCATCAAGTCAGTTGAAATTCATAGTGACCCTATGTGCAACAGAACACAGACACTGCTCAGTCCCGTGCCATCCTCGCAACACCTGCTATGCTTGAGCCCATTGTTGCAGCACTGTCAATCTATCCCCTTAAGGGAATTCCTTGTTTAAGCTGCCCTTCTACTTAACCAAGCATGATTTCCATTTTTAGGGCCTGGACTCTCCTGATCACCTGTCCAAAGTATATGAGGTGAAGTCTTGCCATTCTTGATTCTAAGGAACATTCTAGTTATATTTCTTTCAGGACAGATTTGTTTGCTCTTTTGGTGGTCCATAATATTTATATTCTTCGCCAGCATCATAATTCAAATGCAGAGAGTCCGTCTTTGGTCTTCCTTATTCAGTGTCCAACTTTCACATGCATATAGGAGACTGACAATACCAGGCTTGGGTCAGGCGCATCGCTGTCCTCAAAATGACATCCTTGTTCTTAAACATTTAAAGAGGTCATGTGCAGATTTATCCAGTGGAATATATCTTTTGACATCCTGACTACTGGGTTTACATGAGTGCTGACTGTGGATCCCACTAAAATGAAATCCTTGACAACTCCAATCTTTTCTCCATTCATCATGATGTTGTTTATTGGTCTAGTTGTGGGGACTCTGGTGTTCTGTACATTGAGCTGCCATCCCTACTGAAGGCTGCAGTTCTTGATCCTTAACCAGCAAGTGCCTCAAGCCCTCCTCACTTTCTGCAAACAAGGCTGAATCATCTACATATCTGCCTTCTTCCAGTCCTAATTCCAAATTGTTCCTCATAGAGTCCAAAAATCTCTGATTGTCTGCTCAGCATACAGAGGGAGTAAGTATGGTGAAAGGATACACAAGCCACACACACCTTTCCTGATTTTAAAACATGCAACATTCCTTTGTTCTGTTTAAACAAGTGCCTCTTGGTCCTTACAAAGGTTTTGCAGGAGCACAGTGAAGGGTTCCAGAATGTCTGCAGGTCAACAGACAGAGAACAACTTGTTTTCCTTTTCAACAGTCTTCACATGTACAATTCAGTAACAGTTGCTATGTTTCCATGTGACTCATTAATCACAGAGTTGAAACTATGTATCTACCTTCAGAACATTACAGATCAAGAGGAAAAACCTATTTGCAGTGACTTAGCCTCTACTCTTCCTTACGAGCAATTAGAGAATTGGATTTTGAACTTGGAGCTAATAAAATGTTCATTAAGTAAAAATCATTAAGATGTTAACTTGAAGACATTCATTAAGGGCTTCAAATTACCTACGTTGAAAGTTGTTTGGTTATACAAAGGTCAGATTTTAGTCTCACGTTTTCCTTTCACTCTTTTAACTAATTAGGTTAGTCAGTCTTCTTCCTAAATTCTGACTGAGGTGGTCAGCTAATTGATGGTAGGAAATAAAAAGCACAGAGGTCTCTAAGAAAACCTAACTTCGACTTCCGGGAAGATGGCGACGGAGTGACACGTACCAGAGGGACTCCGCAGAATCCAGCCCAGGAGAGCTGCTTAGAGGGAACTTTAACACAACTAGAACA
>NW_022103968.1:26856846-26867201 GCF_000313985.2 Echinops telfairi | reverse complement strand
ATATGACAAAATAACTTACAAATTATCAAGGGCTCATAAGGGGGTGGGGAGTGGGGAGGGAGGGGAAAAAATGAGGACCTGATGCCAAGGGCTTAGGTGGAGAGTAAATGTTTTAAGAATGATGGGGGCAATGAATGTACAAACGTGCTTTACTCAATTAATGTTATGTATGGATTGCGATAAGAGTTGTATGAGCCCCTAATAAAATGATTTTAAAAACCAAAAAAACTACAGATAGAGGTGTCAGGCCTTCGGTACAATATTCCAAACTGATTGTGGTGATGACTGCACAACTCTTCTTGATGTGATTGAACTACTGAATTGTACATGTGAATTATATGCCAATAAAACTGCTACCGATTTAAAAAAAAAAAAAAGCAGTCCTTGGGTATACGGCATCCCAGAAAATCCCAAAGACAAAACTTGTAGCCACCCACAACTAGCACACCAGTTTGGGACAGTCTTCTAGGGACAAGGAGTCTGGAAAGTTTACATACAAGGCACTCAAAACATGAACTGGGAAGAGCTGCCTCCTCTAAGCGTCGATCTTAGTGACATGGATGGAGTAAAGCTATGGGGACCTTAATTTGGTAAAAGGGTACAACTCAAAATAAGGAAAACGAGTTGTAGCCATTCATTAATAATTGGAGCATAAAATGTATATACATACAGGAAAATTGGAAGTCGAAAAAATGGAATGGATAAAGAGATATTCTGGACAGTAGTGAGCTGAAATGGATTAGTATTGGCCATTTTGAGTTGGAAAATCAGACAGCTTACTATACTGGGAATGACAACCTCACAAATCATAGCATCACATTCATCATCAAAAGGAACATTTCAAGATCCATCCTGAATTACAATGATGTCTGTGATGGATAATAGCTATATATCTACAAGGAAGTGCAGGTAATACACGTATTATTCACATTTACACACAAACCACACTAAAGCTAATAATGAAGAAATTAAAGAATTCTACCAATTTCACCAATCTGAAATTGATCAAATGCATAATCAAGATGCATTGATAATTATTTGCAAATGGAATGTGAAATTGGAAACAAAGAGGAAGGAACAGTAAGTAGTTGGAAATACAGCCTGTGATGGAAGCAAAACTGGTTATCTCATGACATAATTTCACAAGACCAATGACTTCATTGCAAATACCTTTGTTCAACAACATAAAGGATGACTGAGTGGGATAGTGGTTATGCACTGGGCTGTGATCTCAAGGCCAGCATTTCAAAATCACCAGCTGCTCCACAAGAGAAAGATGGGGCTTTCTACTTCTGTAAACAGTTACAGTCTCAAAAACTCACAGGGGTGGTTTTGCCCTATCCTACAGGATTGCTAGGAGTCAGCAGGGGCTCAATGGCAGCAGTGAGTCCATTTTGTTTTGTTTTTGGAGACACACGGACAGACGGAACACACAGGAATCAAACTGACCACATCTCTGGAGAGAGATGATGAAGCAGCTCAATATCAACAGTCAAAAAAAGCTAGGGTCCAACTCTGGAACAGACCACCAATTGCCTATACGTAAGTTCAAGTTAAAGATGAAGAAAATTAAAACAAGTCCACAAGTCAAAAAATGGCCATGAGTATACATCACTTGAATTTCGATAACCTCCCCAGAAGAGATTTGATGCACTGAACACTAAGGACAAAAGACCTGATGAACTGTGGGATAACATCAGAACATCATTCATGAAGAAAGCAAAAGGTCACTAAACAGAAAGAACAGATCAAAGATCTACGTGAATGTCAGAAGATAATCTGAAACTTGTTCTAAATCATAAAGTAGCTAGGGCAAATGGAAGAAATTATGAAATAAAAGAGTGGAACAGAAAATTTCAAAGGACAACTTAAGAAGACAAGGTAGAGCATTATCATGAAATGTGCAAAGACCTGGAGTTTAAAAGCCAAAAAGGAAAAAACATGCTCAGCTTAAAGAACTTGAGAAAAAAAATTCAAGACTTGAGTTAAAATACTGAAGGATTCTATGGACAATGTGTTAGGCCAAGTTGAATAGAGAAAGAAATTCAATGGCACTCATATGTGTTAGAAAGAGCTTTTATATCGAGAAGTAATTACATATCAAGAAAACATCCCAGCCCAGTCCAACTCAAGTCCATAAGTTGGATCCTAGTCCGTACTTCCCTCTTCAGACTCATGCAGCCATAAGCAATGAGGCAGAATGCAGGAAGATCAGCACGGTGGTGCAAAGTCACGTGGATCCAAGGTTGGTGGAAACATGGAAGGTCTCCAGCAGCTCTCAGCGTCAGCAAGCAGTAAGGTGAGTGGGGAGAGAGCAGTTCCCAGTGTCTCACACTCTTATACCATCAAAAGGAGTCAGCAGGTTGATTGACAGGTTTTATTCCACCTCTACATCTTCAAGTTGACATAAATTTACCAACTACTGCAAGTAAAGTATTGAAAGATGCAAGAAGCATCAAAAGAAGATGAAAGGAATACAGAGTCACTTACACAAAGAATCGGTTGACATTTAATCATTTCAAGAACCACCCCACTGGTATTGAAGAAAGAACTAAAAGCAGACTGAAGGTATTAAAAAGAATCAAGGATCCAGAAACTGATAGAATAACAGTTGAAATGTTTCAATAAGCTGATGAAGCACTGGAATCACTAGTCTATGCCAAGAAATCTAGCCAATTGATTAAAGATCAATTTTCATATTTGTGCCATTCCAAAGAAAGGTGACCCCAAAGAATGGTGAAGTGATCAAGCAGTATCATAAACATCACATACAAGTAAAATTGTGCTGGAGACAATTCAAAAATGGTTGCAGCAGTACATCAACAAGTAACAGCCAGAAATTCAAGCCAGATTCAGAAGTAGATGTGCAATAAGGGAGATCATTGCTGACATCAGGTAGATTTAGCTGAAAGAATACCAGAAAAATGTTTGCTTGTGTTTTATTGGCTATGCAAAGGCATCTGTCTGCATGGATCATAACAAATTATGAATAACATTGTGAAGAATGGGAATACCAGATCGCTTAATTGTGCTCACGCAGAACCTGCACACAGACCAAGAGGCAGTTGCTCAAGCAGAATACTGCATGGCTTAAAATCAGAAAAGGGGTAAGTCAGCGTTGTATCCTTTCATCATACTTACACTACCTAAATGCTGGGCAGAGAAGCAGAGAAGCTGGACTACAGAAAGAAGAACTTGGCATCTGGATTGAAGGCAGGTTTATTAACAACCTAAAATATACAGATAACACAACCTTGCCTGCAGAAATTGAGGACTTGAAGCAATTACTGATGAAGATCAGAGACTTCAGTATAGATTGCAATTCAATGCAAAGAAAATCAAAATCACCATAACTGGACCAGTGTGGGATACAGAAAGGTTTCTCCCCAGGTTGTCACCTGCTTGCTAGCGTATTGTGAGGTATTCTCCCTGAGGGCATTCAGCCCACCATAGGTGGGGCTCATACCCTGCTGATAAGGATAGTGGATTGTTTCCTTGAAGAGAAGCCCAAAGACAAGGTCTTGCCAATTCAAGGACGACCAAGGTTAGGCTGCCATCTTGAATCTAGGATCTGCCCATCTTATCACATGTGTACCCCTAGTCCCTCCCATTCCTATTGAGAGTACATCCCAAGATCGTCCCCTTCCCATGTTTGTACTGCTTGTACAGGAAGGCACAACCCCTTCCTGCTACATGCTTGGTACCTGTAATCAGGGGGGCTTGCACCCCCCCTAAGGATATATAAGCCTTGGTTAGAAATATACAACCTCTCTCCCCTCCTCCAGCTCTCTGTGCAGACCTGGCTGCTGAGATCATGGCGGTCCAGGAGGTGAGCATGCTACCATAAAATGTGTCTGACTCCTTTATCATCTCTCCTACTTTTCCTATCTTCTATGACTTTACTATAATCTTTATATATTAACACCATACAGTTGAGCCTACGGACCCCACTAGATTGTTAGAGGCTGGTTTACTCTAACAGACCAGTAGATAGCAGCATGATAAATGGAGGAAAGACTGGCTTTGTCAAGGATTTCATTTTAGTTGGATCCACAGCCAGCACTCAAGGAAGCAGTAGTCAAGAAATCAAAAGCGATGCCCTGCATTGCATAAATCTGCTACAACAACCTTGTTAAAGTGTTGAGGAATAAAGATGTCTTTCTGAGGATTGGTGTGCCTGACCCAAGGGGTAATGTTTTCAGTCTTCTCCAGTGCACGTGAAAACTGAACACTGAATAAACGACAGCAGAAGAATTGATGCATTTGAAATATGGTGTTGGCAAAAAAATATTAAAAACATCATGAACTGCTGGAAGAACAAACAAGTCTGTCTTGAAAGAAGTACAGCCAGGCTCTTCTTTAAAAGGGAAGATGACAAGAATTCCGCCTAACAGCCCCCCAATAAAGTGATTTTTACAAAAAGTTCATAGACATTTCATGAAGGATACAGTACAGGTTTTAAGACCTGCTCTGTGATAGCAATGATGGCAGAATAACTCCCCCTCAGGAGAAGAACACCAGGAGAGTAGGTGAAGGGACAGAATGGGTGGTGTAAGACAAATGGTAGAGAGACAAGAATGATGTAATTTTTCTAACTCATATGTCTTGCCAATATACCCTGCTGAGTTTTCCATTACCTCCATGGAAGCCTTTGATGCAATTCTATAGTAGGAGGTGCTATGCTATGAAGGAAATAGACCCGAACTTGGAATCCAAAGACTAGAGGGTCAACTCTTAGCTTTGTGACTCAACAAAGGTGGGGCCTTTAGCAAGCTGCAATGTTTCCAAGACTTAGTTTCTCAGTGGAACTTTGTAGAACTGTGATTAAAGAAGACAATATACATGAAAGGGCAGCACAAGGTCTGGCACTTAGTAAGTGAAAATGAATGTTGCTAGTTGCCATGAAATCACTTCTGATTTACTGTGGGCCTGTGAGCGCCGAGCAGAATTACTCCACAAGTCTACAAGGCTGTGGCTTTTAGGGTGTGGATTGCCAGGCCTGTCTTCCATGAAAAGCAGGCAACCTCTGCAGGCTTATTACCACCAATGTTTTCCTCTTCTCTGACCTGAGGGGGCATGAAAACCTACCTATCTCTTGAGAAAACTCACTAGAGTCTTGGGTACTTTTAGCAAATATTCATTGCAGCAGTGATAACGAAGTGACTATTCTTGACAGCAGACTCAGTAGAAAAGTTTGAGGAACGAAAATGAAGGTAGAAAAGGTCTGACAGTTTCACAAAGAGGAAGAAGAAGTACAGTAAGAGGCACCAGTTTATAAAGCTCAGCCCAGCTATTTCTGGGCTTTTTAGAAAAGAGAGAGGCCAAGAGCTTAAATCAGCTGCTTGATGCCCCTTGGGAGGAATAAGGACACCAGCCAAGGCAGAAACCACTGAAAGGAAAAGCAACAAAACAGGAGATAAAGCAAGCATAAAGGAATGTGATCAAGGAAACAGGCCCCAGATGAAAAGGAGCTGCCTGGAAAGTCAAAGTAAATACATGAATAAATAAACACAACATAAATTATATCCATATGCACTTCCTATATAGACCCTGAATCTGCTGCTTCATTCAAACACCCACATTTGTCATACTGCCCTGGGGTCACAAAGGGATATTTGGGAGAAGGCAGTTTGTAATTCCTGAGTTTCACCGAAAAATTACATTTATTTTAAGACCTCGCCACAGTATCTGGTTTATTCACTAGGTACAGATATGCATTTATTTGTGAGATTTATAAAATTGTCTTTGCTGCAAAATGTCTCTGGGGACAGGGAAGGCCGACCAACCTTCAATGCAATCCTGTTAGCACATCTCACCCCCACAGCTCTCTAATTTCAGCTCCCCCACCCCATTTCACACTTTTCCTTTTGTTCCCAGATGTTTTCACACCGTAATAAATCACTTCAGGAACAGAACAGTTTACTTTAAACAAAAAAAAAAAAAAGAGGAAGGAGGAAAAGAAAGATACAGAAACTAGCACCATATCCTAGTTCTGCCACTGCCACCCAGTCAATGTGCATTACTATTACTGGGAATGTCTGGCAAGGCTTACAGCTGGATCTAAATCAAGTTCCCCATCTGTTGGGTTTGCTTCTTTTTCTCAACGTTAATTTTTCAATTGTTTGCAAGACAATTTAGTAATAGTTGAGGAAAAGAGAGACTCATTGGCACAAAGGGAGCATGGAATGTAAGAAAAAGTCAGGTGGATATTTCCTTACACTGAAATCACTCTGCAGGCACCCCCCTTCCACCCCCGCCCAACTGTTCACTCCTGTGAATGAATGATTTGCTCAAGATTCTGATTACCTCTGTGTGTGACACAAGGTTAACCAATACACAGGGCAGTTTGCAATTGCCCTGCTGTTTTACAAAGGAGCAAAACCGGCTTAGCCCCGTGCAGTTACCATTGCCGCTGCTTACCACAAACAGAAATAACAACACATAAGCAAAATGTCAAAAGTCCAGATCCCCATGAGTCATTCTTTAAGTCATGGAGCACAGTAGAAAGAAATTTCAGAGAAAAGCTTTCAGACGCTCTATTCACAGAAACCACTTTGGCAACAGAAATGCCTGGAAAGACCATCTCCTGGTAAGAAAATTCACAGAAACGGCAGCACTTTGTGTTATTTCAATCTGACAACATAAAGATCTCATGTGATCTCACTTTTCTTGATATCAAGTATGACAATTTCTTCCACTCCTACAGACACCAGGGCTAAAAATAGTAGCGGTGTTCAACACACTCCACCTAAAAGGGTACTGTATGCTGACGACGATCCAGGGAATTCTGAAAGAGAGAAATTCTCATTCCTTACCTGATGTTAACCAGTGCGTGGGTCACTTTGCTAGCTGCTTCTTTCCATTGGCCTGCGTTGGTGGAAAGCCTCAGGACTGTAAGGAAGGAAAGAACACCGATCTGTCAGGACCCCTGGTATAAAATCTAAATACAAAGAATGAAGACACGCCCCAGAACGGGGCCTATGTCAGTATTCTCAGAGGTCACGGCTCCTGAGACATCCCAGTTAACTGGCCTCAGTTCATGTTCAGTGCTTCTGTTGCACCTCCTGGCGTCTTAAAAGCTTGCAAGAGACCATCAAGGGATACTAACCAGTCTTTCTTCACCTGGAGCAACAGAGGTAGGAGCGGCAGGAGTAGGAAGAGGCTAATTGTCTCCAGGGCCTCCACGCCTCCTTTGCCAAGAGACCAGAAACACTGAGGTGCCCGGCTACCACCACGGAACATTTTCGTCAAAGATCCCATAGAAGTCTTGATACGAAAAGAGAGACTCCAGGACAGAATTTCAAGTTCTCCCGGCCTCCCTCTAGACTTCCATGGAGGGTGGACACAGGTCTGAAATGAATGCTGAGAAAATCTTCAAGCTTTAAACCAAAAATATCTCCTGAAGTCTTCTTGAACCTGAACAATAATTTAGCTAGTAAATTTTTAGCAAGTAAAAAGTCTGCTTGAGCAGTGTGATCTTTTAAGAATTATCTGTATGGGATCAAATAGCCAATGTGTAAGATTAGATTAAAAAGTTAGAAGGCAATGAGTTTATGTTAATGAGGGAGTAACCACTCAGAGAATGTTATAAAACCTGAAGAATTTAATCTGTCACTGAATTGTACACGTAAAAACTGTTCATTGATGTGTCTTACTGTTATTCTCAACAAAATAAGTTTAAAGGAAATTTTCTCAGTCTAGAGAAAATGTAAAGGTTTATAGGATCCTCTCAAAGATTTTTTTACTAGAAGTCATTTCCTCTAACTTCTTTTTACTTTCTACCAAACTACTCCAACTCCTTCTCCTCCTTCCCTTCCCTCCTAATCCATAAGTTTTTTTCACCGATTTAAAATATACTCGGATGTGGGACTGTGGCTGCTAACGTGTCCATTTCCCTTAAAGCAGGGGCCAATTTAATGGAACTGGCTGGCTAAGTTGGTGGCCCTCCAGCTCCATGTATATCTTTCCATTAAAAATGCAATTTCAGTCAAGTAGAACAAACTACCTCTCCAGAGGATGATCATATTTCAATCAAGGGATAACGTCTGTTTCCGTTTCCTCTGACTTAACTGTGGGACCTGAGATGCAGATCAATATGATTCTTCGCTTCTCTAACAAAGTTCTATCTTTTCCAAGCTCAACTATAGGAGGAGGATGACATAAATCCAGAACTGGACCTATCTTCTATCAGCCTAAAGCCTCTGGGCGATACACCCAAATGTCTTACCATTTCAGAAAAGAGACAAAACAGCAAAAGTGCTCCTTGAAAAAGCAAGCACATAGTAGGCATACCAAATATATTTTCTTAATGAATAAATAGCTCATAGCAGCTGAAGACTAAGAGAGTTTACTACTATGTGGCCAGTACTAGACAAAGACAAATTGTGTCAGTCTGGGTTGACTAGAGGAACAAATCCAGAGACACTCATATGTGTGTGTAAGAGTGAACTTTATATCGAGAAGTAATTATGCATTAATAAAACATCTCAGGCCAGTCTAAATCAAGTCCATAAGTTCAATATTAGCCTTTAAGTCCAATAGTAGCCCATGAATTCTTCTTCAAACTCACTAAACACAGGCAGTGATGCCAAATGCAGGAAGATCACAGGACAGTGGGTGCAAAGTCCTGTGGGTCCAGTGGCGGTGGAAGTATCCCGAGTTCTGGCGGCCATCAGCATGGCTCTATGTGGTTTGTCCACAGGAAGGTGAAGCAGAGAGAGAGTGGATCCCACCTCCAAGAAGAGAGGAAATCCCAGAATTTTCATGAGAAGACCATGCCCACAGGGATGGGGGTCACCAGTCTGTTATCTGATTGACAGGCTAGACTCCACCCCTTCATTCTTATTTATCGAGTTGACATGAAATTGTGTAACTTCTGAAGCTATGTCACTGGTATTTCACATACCAGTAGGGTCACCCAAAGTGAGCTGGTCTTAACAGAGCTTACAAATTAAGAATGGACTATGAAGAAGGAATAGGCTGTCCCTCTCAGAGGAATTAGCCACTGAAAGCATTATGAATAACAACGGAACACTGTCAAAGTGGGACTGGACTCCCTCCCTAATAAGACTAAGAAATGTTTGACTGATTCGCATAGAAACTTCCTATCTGAGCATCATCTCTATCTACTCCTGATCCAGGATTCTTCCAGCAAGAAGAGCCAGAGTAGCAGCTCTGCCAGGGGAAGGCTTGTGGCTGTGATGGGAAGAGAAAAACTCATCTGGCTGTTCTGTGTGTTCTCACAATGCCTCACTTTCATAAATTCATGCGACTGCATGAAAGAGAAGAGAAGATAGAAACCTTAATAAAACACATCACCAAAGTGCTGCTTTTCTAATTCAAAAGGTTTAGTGGCGGGGAACTTGGCATAGTTCCCACCCATAGCTCTACAGTTTGAACTCAGACTTCACCGCTGTAACCGCACGTTTGTTCACGGAATGGACCAAACTGCGTCAGCAGAGCAGACATTTCCTGTTCAACTCAATGATTCTTCACGAGCTCTCCCTCCAGCTCCTAAGTTCTCTGGTGATAGGAATCAGAACACTGTTAACACTTAGCTGCATTTTCCCTGCGCACACCTTCAGAGAGGTGGTTAACATTTTCCAGGGCTGACTTCTCTGTAATGCCCTGGCAGCCCATGCTCCTTAGTGAACAGGCACCCGGACGACCTCATTACTGTATTTTCTTTGAAAATGCTATTACACTTTTCTAAGTGACCAAAATCAAATACACAATTATTTCCAAATATCCTAAAGGCCTCAAGGAAAGTAACCATTTACCTAGCAAATTACGGCACACAAAAATAACATAGTATATAGCCATTGAAAAAGAGACTTACAAAAATTATAGAGGAAAAAATGAGAAAATCTTTTATGATAAGTTAAAAACACAAAATGGAAGATTACCATTATGCAAAAGTATATACGGCTAATATACTATTAAAACAGATATTAAGAGAATGGGCAGATTATGAGATTTTTATGTATTTTTCCAATGCTTTCTATTGGTCATTATATTTTAAACCAAAAGGTCACTCAAAATACGATGTCATTTATGGCTCGGGAACTTTTGGGTCAAGACCTTCCTACTTTACTACATAAATTAACTTTACTACATAAATTAATGCCATGGGAAAGTACATATGGATTGATAAGACTTGTTTTTTTTAATTTATTTTTTTAAACATTTTATTAGGGGCTCATACAACTGTTATTGCAATCCATACACACATCAATTGTGTAAAGCGCACTTGTACATCATTCTCAAAACATTTTCTCTCTACTTAAACCCCCGATATTAGGTCCTCATTTTTCCCCTCCCTCCCCGCTCCCCCCTCCCTCATGAGCCCTTGATAG
>NW_022103968.1:26848225-26853541 GCF_000313985.2 Echinops telfairi | reverse complement strand
CTGGTGTGCTTCTTCCATGTGGGCTTTGTTGTTTCTCAGTTAGATGGCCCCTTGTTTATCTTCCAGCATGTGGGACCCCAGATTCTGTGTAATTTGAGAGCTTGGTACCATCAGCTTTCTTTACTGCATTTGCTTATGTACCCGCTTTGTCTTCAGCATTCGTGTTCGTCCAACATTACTTATGGAAACACAGAATCCAGTACCCCCAGTTTAAAACTCCAATTTAAAAAATCACCAGGGATGCAAAGAAGGCAGACATATATGATCCATATAGAGTAGAAAAATCATTTAACAGGAACAGACTAAGACATGAAGACAGATATTGAACTGACAGATGATATTAAAACAGCTATTATATGGTACAACTATTGTCCCTTATGGTCTGGAGGAAAAATGTGTATGGAAAATAGAAAAATATATGGAAACTATTAGTTCAGTGAACTGATGGGCCATGTGAACATCAGTCTCCATGACTCTGAGACCAGAACTAGATGGTGCCCAGTTACCACTACCAACTGCTCTAAAAGGGATCAAATTAGAAGATCGTAGATAGAACAGGGGGAAAAATGTGGAACAAAACTCCAAATTATAAAAGAGACCAGGCTTACTGGTCAGATAGGGACTGAAACTATGGTCACCCTTCATGTCTGGGACTAAATTCAACCCTGTGGCATGATTTTCAGCAAAACAATAGATCTATCCCAAACCAAACCAAACTCCCTGCCATTGAGTTGATACTGACTCCCGGAGACCCTAGAGGACAGGGTAGAACTGTTCCTGTGAGTTTCTGAGACTTACAACTGTTAATGTGAGTAGAAAGCCCCTCTTTCTTCCAGAAAGCCTATAAGAGAAACAATAATACTAATGAGGAGCACACATCTTGCAATAATCAACCAATTGAGATTAACAGGGCAGCATTTACTTAAAGACAAAGTTTAGAAGGGATAGAAAGGGAGGAAAAATGGAAACAGAAAACAGGGAGGAAGTAGGAAAAGTGAGGGGACCGAAATGAATGCGACGAAACAGCGTTTATGAATTGTTGACTAGAATAGCATGATGTGCATTGTAAACCTTCACCCAATTCCCAATAAAAATTTAAAAATTAAGCCCCACCTGTTATAAATATGCTCCATACACTCTGGTAGGTAGAGAAAAATAGAAATGTGGTGAGAAAAGAAATGGAGATGTTAAAATAGAAAACCCAAGTAGAAATTCTAGGTAAGAAACTCTTTCTGAAAGTAAACATACATGCTGGCCAAAATGAACGAATGTTAATAACAATATTAAATACTACAAAAGTTCCCGAGTTTGAAGGCTGAGGATTGAAACTACTCGAGATAAAACACAGTGAAGAACAAAAACCTATGAGAGCTTGAATGATGTGCCAAGAGGTCTACTGTGTGTATGCAGGTGTACACACACACACACACACACACACACACACACACACACACACACACAGTTCCAAATAGGCCCAGAGAGGTGGGAACAGAAAAGTATTTGAAGAAAAATTAGCTCCCAAATTTCCGATTTGCTAAAAACTAAAAATCCACAAATAAAAAAACCTCATTAACTCCTAACAACATAAACCCCAAGAAAAATTATGCCAAGGCATGTATGTGATAAGCAAATTGCTGGAAACTGGTGATCAAGGAATGAGGCGGCGTAGTGGTTAAGGACAGAGGCAGAAAAAAAAAAGTTAGCAGTTTGAACCCACTAGTTACCTGAGAAAGATGTGGCAGTTGACTTCTATAGAAAGTACAGCCTTCAAAACACCCTGCGGCAAGTTGCAAACACCCTACGAGGGGATTGCACTCCCCCCCCAAAATGGAATTTTTTTCTCAAAGGTATGTATTGCAATTTTTAAAAATCATTTTATTGGGGAATTTTACAGCTCTTATAACATTCCATATATCAGTTGTATCAAGCATATTTGTACATATGTTGCCATCATCATTTTCTAAACATTTACTGCTGTTTGAGCCCTTAGTATCAGATCCTCTTTTTTCCCCTCCTTACCCCCCTCATAAACCCTTGATAAATTATAAATTATTATTTTCTGTCCTGGATTCCGTGTGTCAAGAGCTCTTATCTGTACCACTTGGATTTGTAAAGTCTTCTGTCTTGCTAGATTTGTAAGGTAGAACTGGGGTCATGATAGTGGGGGAAAGGAAGCATTAAAGAACTAGAGGATTGTTGTATGTTTTATCAGTATTACACTGCACCCTGGCTAGCTCATCCCTTCCTTGTGACTCTTCGGTGAGGAGATGTCCAATTGTCTACAGATGGGCCATGGGTCTCCATTCTGGCCTCCCTCGTTTGCATCAGTTTAATTTGTTTTGGGTCTTCTGAAGCCTGATACCTGATCCTGTAGATACCTTGTGATCACATAGGCTGGTATGTTTCTTCCATGTGGGCTTTGTTGCTTCCCAACTAGATGGCCACTTGTTTATCCTCAAGTTTTTAAGACCCCAGATGCTATATCATCTAATGGCTGGGTACCATCTGTCTTCACTACATTGGATTATGCATCCATTTTGTCTTCAGCAATCATGTCGGGAAGATGAGCGTTACAGAATGGCCAGGTTATTAGAACAAAGTTGCATTCAGGGAGTACCTGAGTAGCGGCCCAATGTCCGTGTGCTACTTTAATACTTAACCTATAAAAATATGAACATAAACCTATATCTCTATCGCTAAGCATATATATATTTACATATGTATGTGCCTGTATTTATAACTCTATAAATATCTTTGCCTCCTAGTTCTTTGCTCTATTTCCTTTTACCTTCCTTCTGTCCCACTATCATGTTCGACCTTCATCAGCTCTCAGTACTTCTTCCTGGCTACATCGCACTTGGTCAAGCCCCACCAGGCATTCTACACCCTCCTTGCCATCGATTTTAGATCACTGTTTGTGAGAGTCTGCACGTCCCTCAGCCCATGGCCTGCGCCGTCTGCTGTCTTTAAGCTTCCCATTCCCGGATGTTCCCTGGCCTACTGTCTTGCCTGAGTTTTTTTAATTGCTTGGCCTTTGTGATGATTGGTGCTCAGTGGCAGGCAGCCGCCATGCTCATTGGACACCTCCGCCAGGCATCCAAGTGCATCTCATTTGCATGTGGACCTGTTTGAGGACTGATGCCCGCCATTTCTTCCATATTTGGTAGCTGCGTGATTATTGGATACTACCCGTTACACTTTATTAGCATAAGATGTAATGTCACCCGCCCACCATTGGGTATTTAAGCCTCTGCCTTCTGCTCAGTAAACGAGGCTTGATCAGACTCCTGTCTTGCCTCCATTTCTCGCGTCTCTTGGTCCTCTTCATTCCCAGTCCCTTTTTCAGGTACCCACGTTGTTTGATGACCTGCGGGACGGGTCAACTGTTGTTCCTGGGTCCCTGGAATTGATGGCTCCCACCCCTTCCTTTCCCCCACCTCCTCCTCTGTCATGTCCCCGCCAAACCGCCAGTCCCATTGTTCATCCTGCCTATCTTATATAGACAGACATGAAAAAAAGAGGGGGGGAAAAGCCTATAAATAATTCCGGGTCTGTCTGTTGACCCTTATGAGTGTTTTCCAACTGAGTCTGATAAGGTGCTGAGCCCTGCCAAGTCTATTTTTGGGATTCCTTGGGGACTTCATTGCTTTGCTCGCCTTGCTGCTCTGTTGTGGTCCCTTCGTGTTTTGTCCCAGAGTGGGAGGGGTCAGACCAGACACCAGCACTGTGTCTCCAGTGTTGTCCCCCTTAGCACTATGGGTCAGTGAGGGGATGCCATGTCTTGTGGTGGGCCAGCCCCACAGTCCTCTCTGTGCACTGGCTGCTCCAAGCAGGAATGTCATCCTCAGGCTTGGTTATTTAAATTTTTTTATAAAACAATCTTATCACCTTCAAAGTCATCTCCATTACATTGAATACATTTGTCAAATCTGCAATTCCATTCTTGTAAACAGTTTTCAAACTTATCTGTTTGGATGACTGACAGCACCTCCCTCATTTTTTTCTTCACCTCTTCTATGCCTTCAAATTGCTATCCTTTCATATCCCTCTTCATTTGAGGAAACAAAAAGAAGTCACAGAGCAAGGTCAGATGAGTAAGGTGCATGAGGCAAGAGAGGCATGCTGTTTTGTACCAAAAAACTGGCATAATGAGATGGCTGTTTGAGCAGGAACATTGTCGTAGTGGCAAAAGCAGTCCCCCATCGGCCACAAAACAGGCCTTTTTTTTTTTGTCCCACAATCTTTTCAGATCTTCCAAATAGAAAGCTTGATTAACAGTCTGATCTGGTGGAACAAACTCCAAATGCACTACCAGTTGACATTTTTGTCCATTTTGGAAATTAACACATATCCTGAATGAGCTTTGTCATCAGTCAACATTTCACCTTTCTTGAAACAAGAAAACCACTCCTAGGGTTGGTCTTGTAAGTTGTGTTCAACATCACAACAGTTATTATGGCATTTTTCCCCAGTGGGAAACAAAATTTGAAAGTTGAACGCTATTCTCTTAAATCAGGCATCACCCCCCCCCCAAAAAAAAAAAGGTTGAGTGAATCTACTTTTATGAAAACATTAACTGTGACCAGAGAGAACCTTCCCAGGCAACGCCACTGGATGCACTAACTCAGAGTGAGTTGCTTCATGCTCACTTAAGAAGGAAAATGTGTACTATGAAAGTTCCACTCTGCCCAGAGCAATTCTTTTTTTTTTTTGTATACAACTGCTAAGAGTCAGAATTGATTTGATGGCACATAGAAACAATAGCAGTCAACAGAAAGTATTAATAACAGAGAGAGAAAAAAAGAAACTATCTAAAAAAAACAAAGATAAGAATGAGAAGAGATTTCTTGTTAAGAATTATGCAAAGGGAGGGTATTGTTTATCTCTCCACAGGAAGGTATTGTTTATATCTCCACAGGAAAAGAGGGACCAGACTTCAACACAGTGCTCCAAGGTGTGCATACAACATGCCGGCGCGGAGTAGGGAACCAGTGGACAGGTCTGGGGGGCTGGCCCCAGCCCCAAATACTAAGTGGATGCCTGCCCCTCCCCCGAGAAGAAGTTATTTCAAAGGATGGCACTGAATGGAGCACACAGGAGCAGATGAGGGAGGAGGAGGAGAGACAGGAGCACATCCTGGCCCACCAGGCTTTGAGGATGATGACCCCAATTGGAACAACCAGTCCACAGAGAGGACCACATGGCCGGCCCCACTATGAGACATGATGCCCCTCACTGACCCATGGCCCTGCGGGGGACGACACTAGAGACACAGTGTGGGAATCGCACCCGATCTGATCCTGCAACACTGAGGCA
>NW_022103968.1:26820747-26846330 GCF_000313985.2 Echinops telfairi | reverse complement strand
GCTCAAACAGAAAGCAAATGTTTTGAGAATGATGATGGCAACAAATGTACAGATGTGCTTGACACAATGGATATATGTATGGATTGTGATAAGAGTTGTATGAGCCCCCCATAAAATGATTTTAAAAAAAAAGAATTATGTAGTCAGAAAACTGTGAAATACTACTTCGAAAGTATTAAAAGACAAATCCCATTATCCAGCAGAATTACATATGCAAATTGGAAATTTCACTCCAACATGGCAGGGAAATGTTACTATAGTTTATCTGTTCCACTGATTACAGCTAAAAATGTTGGGAAAAATATGAAAAGCAACTGTCTCTTTTTTTTTTTAAAGATCATTTTATTGGGGACTCTTACAACTCGTTACAATCCATACATCGCTTGCATCACGCGAATTTGTACATATGTTGCCTTATTCTTTTCTAGACATTTACTTTCTATCGAGCCTTTGGTATCTGCTCTTCTCCTCGCCCACCCTCATGACCCATTAATAGATTAGAAATTATTATTATTTTCATATCTCACACTGAGCACTGTCTCCCTTCCCCGATGTTGAAAACCAACTGTCTTGAGGGATTTAAAAATTAATGTGGACAGTATAGAGAGAAGTCAAAACTTGGAGAAACACCTGATGAGAAACGAGTTTCCTCGGGTTTTTTACGTGTTTTTTTTTTCTCATTTGACCCAAGGGTCAGTCAGTCATAGAACTGCCAGACAGAGCAATTAGATAGAGCTAAAATGATTATTAATGATGACATCTATTACTATAATAACTCATAGGAAACTATAAATATAAAGGAATTTCCTCAACCTGATAAAAAGCACCTACAAAACTCCTATAGTTTTTGTTATAATGGTGAAAACCAGGGCACTTTTCCCTTACGAGCAGAAACATGTCAAGTATGCCTACTCTCACCATGCAATTTAATAAAGTCCTAGAAGACCAAGCCAGTGGAATATGGCAAGAAACAAAAGAAAGAAAAGACATACAGATTGGAAATGAAGGCATGAAAATTTTATTTCACAGATAGCATGATAGTCTATACAGATAATCCCAAAACAGCTACAAAAAAACTAAGAAATTGACCAAAGGAGTTTAGCTAGGTCCTACAATATAAAGTCAAATTTAAAAAATAGCAGTGTTTCTACATATTAGGACTGAACAACTGAAAACTGAAAATTTAAAAATATTTACAGTAGCATCAAAAACATTACATACTTACAGAATAATCTAACAAAATATGTGCAAGATTTGCATGGTTAAAATCTATAAAACAATGCTGAAAAATATCAAAGAAGACTTCAATAAAAGGAGAGAACTACTTTATTCATGGACAAGAGTCATTATTGTGAAGATGCTGATTTTCTCAAAAATGATCTAGAGATTCATTACAATCCAAACAAAAATTTCAGTAAGCTTTTCAAAGATGAAAGCATATACTAAAATTCCTATGGAAAAATAAAGGGCCTAAAATTTCCCTAAAATTGGCCTAAAAATAAAGGGCCTAAAAACAATTTTGAAACTCAAGAACTCTTACCCCCAGTTGAATCATTAGTAGTAGAACATCAAACAAAAATAATTGAAGGATGTTACTCTCAATGCTTTTAAGGTCTTGAAAAATAAGAAAACACCAAGAAACTGTCACAGACCCCAGGAGACTAAGAAAAGAGACATTAATGAAAAAGTTAAAAAGAAAAAAACCGAAAAGAAAAAGTTATTGAATCCAGACAAATTCTTGAGTTTACTTTCATTTCATTTTAATGTACAGAAAATTTTAACAAAGTATTAAAGAATATAGAGAGTACTTTTATAAGCAACTTAACACTATTAAACAGGAAAATGTCAATTAAAATCACAATAAAACATCACTACACACCCATCAAACCAAAAACCCAAACCTACTGCCATCATGTTGATTTTGGTTCATGGCGACCCTATACAACAGAGTAGAACTGCCCCGGTGGGTTTTTGGGGCAATAACTCTTTACAGGAGTAGAAAGTCTTATCTTTCTCCCCAGGAGCAGCTGGTGGTTTCAACACCACCAGGGCTCCTCACATACTTCTAAAAATGAGAATTACAACAACAAAACCCTCAAAACTGAACATTATCGAGTGTTGTCTAGGATATGGATCAATAAGAACTCATACACTATTGATTGGAAGGAATAAAAATAATATATTCACTTTGGAAAACATTTAGATGGTTTATTATAAAATTAAATAAACAACATATTAACCAAAATTCCCATTTCAGGTATGTAATCAAGCAAAATTAAACAAGATCAGTGACATGAAAAGACATATGTATACCAATGTTCTCGGCAGTACTACTTATAATAGTAAAAATATAGAAACAACCTAAATGTCCAACCATGGATGAATGGATAAACAAAATATGGCAAACAGATACAATCGGAATACAATAGAGAAAAGTAATGGCAAACAAAAACCAGCTGAGTTTCTATACCAATAATGAGAAACCTAAAAGGGAAATTAGAGAAATAACCCAATTTACAATAGCATCTAAAAGAATAAAATACCTAGGAATGAATCTAGCCAGGGATGTGCAGGAGGTAACCAACGGAAAGAGAGGAAAGAAAGCCCAAAGGAAAGGAAAGGTGCTGCATGCTCATTGACTGGCAGCTAACATCGCTAAGATGTCAACACTACCCAAATCCATCTACAGATGTGATGTGATTCTAATCTGAATTTCAACAGTCTTCTTCGTCGAAAGAGAAAAAAGCCAATTCTCAACTTTACGGGGAAAAGCAAGAGGCCCCAAAGCTATCACTATGCTGAAAAAGAAAAGTAGGATGAAGTACAGTCCCCAACATTAACAACATAGTGTTCAGATACAGGACAAAGAGGCGGCTTTCTACTCCCATAGGGTCAAAGTCTCGAACACCCACATGGGCAGTTGGATCTTGTCCTATGGACTTGATGGCAGTGAGACTACTCAGTTACATTAATCAGAACAGCCTGATATTCACCTAACACAACAGAACAAAGAGTCAGGAACAGGAGGATATGGAATGTTTGGCTAACTGCCTCCCTGGACAACTGCCTCTTTTCTCAGGAGACCAGCCTTAGATGGTTCCCAGCTACATTATTGAATGTTGTCATCAGAGTCCATGGACAAATTCTGACCAGAACAGAATTTCAAATTCTCATGGGTTCTGGACTTTCTGAGTAGATCTTTAAACCTTAAACCAAAAATACTCCATGAAGTCATCTTAAAACCAAACAATACATTACCCAAACTAGCAAAAAAGATCTGCCTTGAACATTATGCTCTTACGAACTATCTCCAAAACCAAACTCACTGCCATTGAGTCAATTCTGACTCATAGCAACCTCCTGTGGGTTCCCGAGACTGTAACTGTTTACAGGAGTAGAAAGCCAGTCTTTCTCCTTTGGAGCTGCTGCTGGCTTCGAACTGCCAACCATGAGGATCGCAGCCCAATGCATACCCACTATACCACCAGCGCTCCTTAAGAACTATCTATATGGATAAAATTAACAGAAGCAACTTGAAAGATTCAATAAAAACATTAGTGGGCAGTGCGTTTGTGGTTAATGAGCAAGGAACAACTCAGAAAAGGAGGTGAGGATGGGTGCAGAACTGTAAGTAATCATGTCACTAAATTGTGCAAAAACTGTTGAGCTAATGTAGGTTTTGCTATTTAAACTAACAACAAAAATAATGGGTCTGTGAAATATCTACTACACATGGGTGGATCTGAAGTAAATCAATCACAAAAGGACCAATATTGTGTGATGCCACTTTTATAAAAAGCCAAGACTTTCAGTGTAAGATATGACAAAATAATAATTTATAAATTATCAAGGGTTCATAACGAAGAGGGGAGCTGGGAGGGAGGGGGGGAAATGAGGAGCTGATGCCAAGGGCTTAAGTGGAGAGCAAATGTTTTGGGAATGATGATGGCAACGAATGTACAAATGTGCTTTACACAATAGATGTATGTATGGATTGTGATGAGTTGTATGCCCCCAATAAAATGATTTTTTTAAAAAGCCAAGACTTGGTTTACATCCAGAAGGCACCATTTTTGGAGAGCAGGTATAGGAAAGGAAGGAAAGGGAGAGGATCGCTCACTAGAATGCAGACAGGGATTAGTCCTGGGGAAGGGAAAAGCAACGCACAACGTGGGGGAAGTCAGCACAACGCAACTGAGGGAAATGCAGACACTGAAAGGTACACACACGAATAAAAACAGCTACAGTCAAAGCTGTAACATACAATTCTGCAACAACAGTACTAACTGCCAAAATCTATGAGTATGGTATGTGTACCATAAGTCCCATATGCCAGACTGGGCACCCCAGTGATCTTCCAACCATGATACAAGAGACAGCACAGGTTCCAGGTGCACATTTATCAAGGCTGTTGCCAAAGCAAAAAGCGTGGTTCTCTAAACGTCAGGACCTGGTGTCAGGACGTGGAACCAATTATTAGTATCTGTTGTGGGTTACTCCACCAGGGTAGATTGGTGACTTAGTTCCTTTGGGAGGGAAAGCAGCAGCCTAGAGTGGGAACCTGCCATCCTGCTGCATGGAGGGCGACAGTCATGCCCCACCTGGCCTGGCTAACAGTCATGCCATGAAGGACAGAAGTTGGCCTCCTTTTTTTCTGGCATCCAGCAAAGTGGGTGACTTTACTTACAACCCCTCTGGTAACCTCCCTGGGGCAGTACGGTTGATGCACTCAGTCAAGTTCAATGCCAAAGGCAGCCACTGTTCTCACCACCTGAAGGAAGACACTGTGGGAAACAGAAAGATTTCTCCCAAGTTGTCTCCCCCAAATATAAGTTAGACTTAGGACACTGCTTGCAGCTAATGGTAAATGATTATCAAGTTACCTCCCTGAAGGCAGTCACTTGCCAGGCTACTAGTCTGGTCCCATCACAAGCAGGGCCCACTCCCTGCTGTTAAGGACAATGGACTACTCCCTAAAGGCTTGCAGCCATCAGTCTGGATCCTATGGATGGGGTTTACACCCTACTGATAATGGTTTCTATAGTGAGGCAGAGAAAAGGTCAAACCTGCTCAGTGACATCCAAAGTTAGGCTGCCATTGTGAATCTAGGATCTGTCCTTCTTGTCACATGTGTGCCCCTAGCCCCTCCCCTTCCTATTAGCTGTATATCCCTAGATTGTCTTCCTCTCATTTCTGTATAACCTATAGTGCAACCCCTTCCTGTCACGTGTCTTTACCTGTAATTAGTGGGCTTGCACACCCCCCGAAGATATATAAGCCTTGGTTAGCAAAAAAGAGTTCTCGTTGGCTCCCCCTTCCTCTCCCTGTCCTTGCTCCCCTGTTCTTTCCCCTTGTCCTCCTCCCCCTCCCATGCCCTCTGGTCTCCCATCTCCATGTGGACCACCAAGTGAGGCTTAGATGAGCATGCTACCACCAAATGTGTCTGACTCCATTATTTCAATCTCTCTTTTACCTTCACGTTCTCTATGACTGTATTATAATCTGTAGATATATTTTAACCATACAATTGCGCCTATCGAACCCGCGATTAGTTGTGGGGGCTAGCCTTTCCCCCCGACAAGACACAATGTTTTTCTAATAAAAGACCAGTTAGCCCTTTGGGTACTAAATACCTGTCTTTCCAACTGTAGGTCCCACTCTGCTTTTGCTGCAGTCCACCACAAAAGCCACTGCTGTGCCTATGGACAGTCCCTCTTCTCACAAGCACCGAAGGCGAGCCTTGGAATGGGAGCCTCTGACCTGTGACAGTTGGGCTGCTATGGGAGACATTATGGCATGGCAAGCCTCTATGAGGTACGTAGGGGATAATGGAAACAGGAGGTGGGGGCAGAACTCACCTTTTCTGGGGCCCTGACCTGATAAAGAACCACAAGACTTCCGTTATAACCATGGGATGCCATCTACCAATGCTGGGAGGTGTCGGTTGGTTGGTGCCCGAATAGTGTGTGCTAGGGAAACCCACCTCTGTCTGTTTTGAGCCTAGTATAACTGTGGGTTTCCCTGTCTTCTCCAAGCCCTTTCCCCAAATAGTGGGCTGGTCTCCTGTCTCTCACTGCCAGGGGGTGACAATGTCAAATGTCACTGATTAGATGCGGCATAAATCCCACATGACAGCAGGAATGTATTTTCCTAACGGTACCAGTAGATGTGTGGTGATTACTTGTGACCCTGGTTACCACATGATTACAGAGGGCACTGCCCCTCAAGGATGCCCTACACTGAAGGGACTGCTAAGAAAACCCTCTGAATTCCCCTGGCTAACAGTTAGGGGCCAGCCCAGTGTTTTCTACTGTTATGCTTCTTTCAACTGTTCTTGTTTTGTCTCTTGTCTCCGTGGAGGTCACAGGGCAAACTGAAGCTCTGACAGATTTTACTACACAGGAGCTAAAGGGCAGCAGGGGAAGCCTGCAGCCAGGACCTGCCGAAACCACCCCTTTGAGGACAGTCGTCCTACAGAATTGGCTAACTCGCTACGGTCAAGACTAAATGCCTTACCTGCCTGGTCTTGGCACAAGGGACTCCATTTTGAATCCGGTACCTTCTAGGTTCTCAGAACTCACCTCTCATGGGCCTCCCTCACATCGGCCTCCACTCCCCTCGCTGAAAATCACCAGTTCTGAGGACCAGACATCCCCGAGAAAGAATGTTCTTTGAAGATTTGTTTACTCCACCCGCCCCATACCTATAGATAAGATTAACTTCCTTGAAGATGTGTTTATTCCACCCGTCCCTGGACCTATAGATAAGATTAAAGAGCGCTTCCCTTTGAAGCCCCTGTGTGCAGCTGTGCCTGCCACCAGGAGATATAAAAACGCAGCCAGAATTCCCCTTTCGCGGTTTCACCAGCTCAATACCTGAGTTGCTGAACCCGCCCGCAAGCTTCTCAATAAAGCCTGCTTCTAAAACTTTACCAATTGAATCTTTAACTCCGTTTCGCACCCCAAAAACCCTTGCATTACCTATATACAGATGACCGTCAGAACAGTACTGATTTGCTAGGCAATCTGAAAAGGCAGATGGAGCCCTGGACACAACCGATGACTGGTCTGCTATGGTCACCTGGTTGTCCTCCTTCCCCTCCAACTAGTGAGGGTTCTTACTGGCCGTTGGCCTTTTTCTAGGTAGAGGACTGCTTTGTTGTTTTTACCTATGTCTGCTATGGCCTGGGTATCCAGGTAGAGTATTGCCTGTTTCTACCTTCAGAATTGCTCAAGGCTTTGTGGAAGAGGAGGGGCCATGCTAGATGATAAAAGCCCACCGAGGGAGCAGAGCTGTAGAGGAAGAGGCTTTTTGCAAGGTCAAGCATGTTTCTAGTCTTGCTTGCTGCCTGCACACTTCCACTTGCTAAATCACTCTCATGTCACAATTGCTGGGGTGGTCCTAGAGGTCAAGATTCTTGCCCCGAGGCACCTTCATTCACCAGATCAGTAACAGCCCCTGCTTCCCACAGAGAGGCTGCAGGGACTCCAGTCTCCAGTGAGGCCACCCAGGGTATTATCACCTTGTAAATAAACCTATACACAAATCCCTCCCTATCTCACCATCCTGGAGCTACCAGCCTTTTTCTTCAGTACTCATTGCCTTCATATTTGGAGGCAAATTTAGAGTTAATGGTCTGTGCCCAGACATGCTATAATATGTATGAGAGAGCGGAGAAACAGAGAGAATGAATTTGGGTCCTTGCAGATTATTGTTGAGCAGTGATGGCACAATTCCTGAATTCTCATGCTTTTCGCATTCTTGTTTGTTTTTTTTAATCATTTTATTAGGGGCTCATACAACTCTTATCACAATCCATACACACATCAATTGTGTAAAGCACATTTGTACATTCATTGCCCTCATCATTCTCAAAACATTTTCTCTCCACTTAAACCCCCGGCATTAGGTCCTCATTTTTCCCCTCCCTCCCCGCTCCCTCCTCCCTCATGAGCCCTCGATAGTTCATAAATTGTTATTTTGTCATATCTTGCCCAGTGAGGTAATTTTCTTATTAAGATCATTTACATCAGTTTCCTGATGCAATTCAAAACATTCTACTAACACAAGCCCCTAGGCCAATGTCTAAGACATCAGTCTGTCATGCCATCTATGGTTCTCTTCCTCCCAGATAATACTTTTCCCCCAATGTTTGTCACTCCTCTTTTTCATGGCACTCATTCTTAATTCCCGCTACTTTTCTGATGATACACAGTTCCAGGCAAAAAGTGGATTTTTCAGTAGTCTCATCAAAGAGAATAAAATGATAGTGACAGAAAGCAGATCAGTGGTTGTCCAGGGATGATAAGAAGGAAGGGGTCCGAGGAAAGAGATTCAGAAGGGACACAAGGAAACTTCTGAGGTCATGAACATGCTTTCTTGCTATAGATTCAAAACTTTTCAAATTGTGTACTTGAAACAGGTGCCATGTATTATATATTACTATATCTCAGTAAAGATAGTTTTGTTATGGAAGCAAAATTATTTTGTAAAATAAAATCATTTTACTGAATGGGTTTCTGTTTCTATTCAATATATAGGGGTTTCTACTTATCTGTCAAGGATAGAATTGACTTTGTTCTTCACACAGACATATGGGGAGATGTGGCTTCCTTTAAAAATATGTATTTTTCACATCTAACACACCCCAATGAATTATATGCACAAAACGTAGAGAGAACACACAGGAAACTAATGTGCAAGGGATTGCAGTTTGCCTAAACAACAACAATGACAATACAGATAACGTGCAAACAATTTACATAAAAATACTGTCAGCCATAATTACCATGACCCCATATTAAATTTTCAGTAAGCCAATGTCCAAAAGCCTTGCAAGAAAGCTTTTTATCTAATACCCATTTCCTACTGGAAGTTATTTTAAAAATGCATAGGTTCATTAAAACTTCAAATCCTGTACCTTCTCAAATCACATAATGTTTTCTTTTCCCAATTTGGTATCTTTGGGGTCCAGCCTCCTCTACATGTCACCGTCAATTTCCAACACCATCTCACCTCCATCTCACTGATAAGAAATCCACAGGCCTCGCTGTGCTTTCTTTCACAAACCGCCAAAGGGCTACAGGCTTTGCACTAAGATAAAATCTTGAGTTCCTGAAGGCAATGAGGTCTACATACACCTGAAAAGAGAAAACTATTGCTTCTATGCCAACACTAATATTTCTATGTGAAGTTAAGGCCCTGGCAACAGAGGAGAGGAAAACAAACAAACAAAAAACACCTCAGTTTTCCTATTAGACATAAAAAACCAGACAGTGGAAGAGGAGAGTAAAAAGCAAAGGTGGCTTACCCATGGAGTAAAGGTTGTCAAAGCTCTGGTGCATTCGGATAATCTCATAGTAGAGTTCATCATAGCTGCTGGGGGTAGGTAAGAATGTGTCGCCGTAGGTGATAAACATATTAAATAGGTTCACAATCTAGGAAAGAAGCAAAAGTCCCATGTACAGGCATCAGGCTATGCAGACCACCGGGCATGCTAGAGTCAGTAGCTCTTACTGACTTGCAAGAGCTGACAGTTAAATTTTCAGGAATTTTGGGGAGCTGGGTTGTTAAACACAACCATTAATTAAATCAACAGATAAAATTTAAATAAACATGCTATAACAAAAGCAATAAATACTCAAAAAATGTATCAGTTCCCAATTCTTCTCTACCTTTTACTATTATTACCAGTGCTCTTGAGATTAAGTTACATCTCTCATCTCTATGGCATGAATATTATGCTTTGGAAATTTGTAGAAAATGCTAATAATCAGGGGCTCCTCGCACCCTCCAAAGAGTCAGCTCCTGAGCATCTACCAAGAGATCAGTAGGTAACTAGGTATTATCTTGAGTTAATAGTTAAAAGGCATGGCTTTATTCTAGCCCATATAATTATCCAGATAAATAGGCATTTGTAATGTCCTTGGACACTAGGAAGGATCATGACGCAATCACTCCTCAGACAGAGCTTTCTCTCTGAGGTCTTGCCATTTACAAGCATAGAGAGGATAGTAGCAATGGACAATCTCTTAACTGGAATCCAGGGCCTCTACTCACACAGAGATCTGATCTGTAACCTCCCCTGCCAGACAACACACTCTCATGGAGAAAGAGCTCCACATTTGCTAAAGACATAGGTGAGAACGGGGAGCACCAATGGAGAAATTCTGATCCAAGAGGGAAACATAGGCCTGGTTCTTCTTGAGCCTTAGATCCAGATTGCCAGTGCCTGTTTAACACCATCTCCCCTTTGCCTTAGGGTAGGGCTTAAGAGGGGAAAAAACAACAACTTTATTTTCATTACTCACCATAAGGGCTAATGTAAAAATGTTGTGTTTGGCCAAAAGTACGGTCTCGTTTGACATAAGGAACTTCAGTAAATTGATCAAAGCTTTAAAAAAAGAAAGAAAGAAAAAGACATCAACAAGCTATTTAAGCACAATCAATAGGTTAAATGAAAGCGGATTAGTTCCATAGACATCTAGATAGGTATAGAGTGAATATCAGCTGCTAAGGTATTTTAAAAAGCAGGTAAGGTCCTAGTTCACTGCATACTGCCTGGGTTCTTAGAAGGGATAGGCAACTGAGGGAAAAAAGGAAATTTTATTCATCTTTTTATATAATATTATTGTTCAATGTTAATAGTATGTGTGTGCCTGGGGTCTTAAAAGCTTGTATTTCGTCATCCAAACCATGACAATTGTTCTCTATCCACCTGGAGCAAAAGATGAAAGAGAAGAATCAAGAAAAGGAGAATATGGCTCTAACTAATTGCCTCTATGAGCAACTGCCTTCCTTTGTCATGAGACCAGAAAAACTAAATGGTTCCAGCTGTCAAAAGAAAGGAGATGCAGAACAGAATTTCACATTGTCATGGACTCCAAACTTCCAGAAGTGAATGAAGCCTTGGAAACAATTACCTATAGATAATCTTTAAACTTTAAATAAAAAAATATCCCCTTAAAGCCATGCTTCCCAAAGTGGGCGATACTGTTCCCTGGCAAGGGGGCACTGGAATGATCCAGCGGGCTGCAAAAGCAGATACCTATACTTATAGTCCCTGAATTACAAACCTTTTTAATTGCCAGGAGCATGCTGCATTGTTCGTTTGTTTCTGAAAAGGGTATGGTAGACCAAAGAAGTCTGGGAACCTATGCTAAAGTCTTCTCACAACTGAACACTACACCGAGGTAGGGGGCGGACTTTGGGCCTCTGCTCAGGCCCTCCCTCAGTGCAATGTTTGTTCTAAAAACCTGGCACTCTGTGATGCTCATCCTCCTGGCACAATCGCTGAAAACAAAATGAGTGCATAAGCAAATGCGGTGCAGGAAGTGGATGGTGTCTGGTTATCAAAAGATATAGCGTCTGGGGTCTTCAAAGTTTGAAGTGAAACAGCGGCCATCTAGCAGAGAAGCAACAAGCCCACATGGAAGAAGCACACCAGCTTGTGTGATCATGTGGTGTCGAGGGGATCAGGTAACAAGTATCAAAAGACCTAAAACAAGCAAACTAAAAAACCCTATTGTTGAGAACAAGGGGAGTCGGAGCAGAAACCCAAAACCCATCTATAGACAATTGAACATCCCCTCACAGAGGGGCCACAAGGAAAGGATGAGTCAACCAGGGCACAATATAGCACACAATGAAACACACAATAGTCCTCTGGTTCCTTGAGGCTTCCTCACCCCCCACTATCATGGCCCTAGTCCTGCCTTTCATTATGGGCTAGACTAGCATGTGCACAGGTACAGATAAGAGATAAAAGCTCAGGACACACGGAATTCAGGAATAGGAATGGGAATATAGCTATACCAGGAGGATAGGGGAAGGTAGGGGGAGGAGGGTAGGAGGAGGAACTGATAGCAATGGTAGACACATAACAACCCCCCCCCCCAGGGGGATGAACAACAGAAACTGGGGAAAGGGAGACAGTGGTCAGTGTAAGATATGAATAATAATTTATAATTTATCAAGGGGTCACGAGGGCGGGGGTCGGGGGAGGGAAAAAAGAGGAGCTGATACCAAGGACTTAATAGAAAGTAAATATTTAGAAAATAATAATGGAAACATGTACAAATATGCTTGCCAAAACTGACGTATGGGTTGTTATAAGAGCTGTAAGAGCCCTGTGATAGGTAGGTTTATTGTGCCAACCTGGCCAATAGAAACATGTGGGGTTAATCAGGCCACAGTTTGGTTGGAGGGCAAAGAGATAAATGGCTCTGCAAAGCCTGCCCCTTCCTCACGTGCTCTCTAGTGATTGGAGCATGCTGCTGCTGCAGTAGCTAGTTCTGTCTCAATCTGTGAGCTACACTACCTGTGGGCCAGGCCAATCGGTGGATCTTGGCTAGAACTTGAGGCTCCTTCAAGACCTGCTTCACCATGCTGCTGGTGCATACATCACTTGAGCTTGAGGCTGGTGGATTTCATCGCCTTGCATTGCTTGCATTTAATATCCCATCCAGGTCTGCTTTGCTAAGCTCCTGAGCTACTGACAGTTGGTGACAGACTCTGCTGCCTGCTGCCTGTGGGTAGACAGACTTCGCTTGCCTTGCCCCAGGGAGGACTGCTGTCTGCTTCCTTGACCTTGGACCCCGCAGCCCATGTGAGTTGAAGGACTTCCAGTATATTAACTGTTCCATGGAAGTGAGTTGAACTGAACCCTCTGTACTGCTGTGTGGACTAGTAATTAGCTGTTACACTCCTCACTGTATAAACTTAAATATATATATATAGTTAAAAATCAGTTTCCTGGTTTTGTTTCTCTAGAGAACCCTGCCCAATACAAGCCCTCATTAAAATCATCTTTTAATAAAAAAATTTTTTTTAACTGAACATTAGTTTAGCTAAACCAATAAAAAATGCCTACCTTGAGCATTATGCTCTTTTAAGGTCTATCTATAATGGGCTCCAAGTGACAATGGCAACTGGAAAGCTTTGATGTGAACCTTAGGGGCCAGTGTGTTTATGTTAATGAGGGAGCAACAACTCAAACTAGGAGAGTGAGAATGAGAACGACTGCTCAACTCAAAGAGTATAATCAATGCCATTGAATTGTATGTGTAGAAAAGGCTAAGATGGTGTACATTCAACACCACCACAATATATTACAAAAAACATTGGTAAGGCATGTATGTTTGAACAAAGCACTGATGTTCCTAAGCAAGTCTCTGCTTATCTGCCCATAGAAGGTTCTTTAAAAATCTTCTTTTTGCCACTTCTTAAATAGCAGTTAAGCTCAGAACTGTGACTATAAAACTGACAGCTTAGTGTTCCACATTTACTCCCACACGGTGATTTCCCCATCACATTTGCTCAATTTACATGTCAGAATGAGGGTCTCCTACTCTAAGCTGTTAGCATTTCATGTCACAAAGCTTTGGCCATGTACGTGTTTCAAACATCACTGCTAAGAGGAACATCTTTCAATTCAACTGATCGGCTACATGTGTCGGCTATACCGAGCAACCTTCAAAGGGGCTTCAGCTCTGAGTAGGAGGGCAGCTCACAGGGAGAAAGAAAAAAAAGCAGCCTCTAACTGTTCCAGCTATTCAAACCAAAGTGCAGCTTGCTCTGTCCTTTCTCAACAGTGACAACGTTTACCAAAAAGGTCCCTTCTCTGCCTAACAATTCTTAATGAGGGAAGAAATTGCTAAAGCCCAAGCAGCCCCAGTCAAGAGACTGACTGCCAAGTCTCTAGGTTAACAGTACAGCTTTAGAGACATTTTTGCAAATAAATCTTAGGCCGAAAAGAAATGATCAGATGCCTTGTTCTCTTTTACCCAGGCCTTGGTCCACGAAGTAAACCCTGCATCTGTGCTCATCTTGCACAATGTTCCCGACCCAGCTCTCTGACTTGATGGTAAACTATACAGAAGAGGTTCAGCAGCTGCAAGCCATCTGTAGCTCTTCTGGCTTCTCTGTTTTCATCCTCCCCTTTCATGGACCTGAGAAAGGGCTTGACTTTGTCTTTTGTAGATGCTATCTGCTTCCCTATCAGCAGATAGGAAAACCAGCTTCCCAGTGCTGCGGATACTTTTGTGTGAAGATTACTACTTTCAGCATTTAGCTGTGAGCTTTGATTTGGAACAGCAGGGAATGAGGAGTAGGAGTGAAAACTCTCCAGACACTTACAGCCTACCACACACCACTCTTCACTCTCCATCATCGAAAAGCCCAGGTACAGGAAAGAAACAGCAGGCAAGGAAAGTACCAGAGCCTGGCCTTCAAGTACATTCTGTTTCTAAGGGCTGACTCTCCCACCTCAAATAGCAACAACAACAAAAAAATCTTCCTAAGGATAAAGGAGGCAGATGTCCTCGCATGGATGCGTCACCCCTGCACTGACTTCAATTCACTGGGGTCCCCAAATGGAAGGGGTAAATGATAGCCAGCCAGCCCTTTTGATTGTTGTTGGACTGGAGAAAAGAAAAAAAAAAGAAAAAAGAAAAAGACGCCATTTTGAAATCACACAACTTGTGTAGCTCCTGCCAGCTCAGGGAACAAAGGTGACTAGCTAAAATCCACATAAACAAAGGGAACTAGCTAAAATCCACATAAATATGACTAACCTCAGCTCAAACCTCCATCCTTAATGAAGATCACCTTGTTGAGTTATTTAATGGCTGCCCACCCAGCTCCTAATCACAAACTTAGACAATCCTGTGAATGGCAAACTACCTGACGATCAAATTCTACCAACTCACAAAAGACAAAAGAAGAGGGCAGGTAGCACAAGTGGCCTTCTGCAACATGTGACAGCTCGAGAGAGACAGAAGTGCTTCTGCACACATCCGATCAAGGCCGGCTCTTTGTCCCCAGCACACACGGAACAGAGATGCAGCCTCAGCAAGGACACCTTGTAATTAAGGGGCAGGAAGCTTGGAGAAAAGAAGTGGGAGCAATGATTTATTGCTCCTCTGCTGGACCACAGGTAGACTTGATCTCTGGGACTCGGAGTCAGGGATGACAAAGTGATAAATATGAGGGGAGGAAATATGCACTTCTAGACAGACCAAGGGGCAACCTGTGCCCCGACTGCCACAGACGTCAGCGTTATGAAGATGCATTCAGGGCTGTGATTCTCTTGAGAGGGAACCGAAGAGCATTCTACCCCTGGTCATTCACATTAGACCAAAAAGAGAGAGAGAGAGAAAAGTCAATGTTTTCTCACCTGGAAGTATTAACTCTCTGGAGGGAGTTTAACAGGCAGCTAAAATGAACAGAAAAAAACCTTAACCTGGATCTCTCATAAGCCTCTGACACCAGAGTCCACAATTCCTCCTGAACAGAGAATGAGTGTTGCAGACATCCATGTGCTTTTTCCTTTCACTGTCACCTGACTTTGCATTCCTCCTACCAACTGTCTGTGAGCTGTACACCACTACTGCTTTCTCTATCTGCTGACTTGCTATGATGGGAACTCTATGTCTGACACCATACATCTTTACTACTTAGAAAGAGGTTTAGCCGAAAAACAAACTCACTGCCATCAACAAGTCGATCTCAACTAAAAGTCGAACAGGGGAGAGCTCTCTGTGGGTTTCTGAGGCTGTAAATCTTTATGGAAGCAGAAAGCTTCATCTTTCTCCCAAAGAGCAGCTCGTGGTTTTGAACTGCTGACCTTAGTAGCAGTTAGTAGCTCAAAGCATAACCCACTACATCACCAGGGTCCCCAGAACAGCCGTTCAATGTCATTTCATCCAAGTCCCACATTTTTAGGTAAGAAAATTTTGCTTCCCTCAAACCATCTAGGGACTATAACCTGGTCTCCTATATAGTATTCTCTCCACCAATTCCATTAAAATAAAAATTTTTAAATAAAGGTGCCAGCTGGAGTTGAATATTAAAGGAAGTGGGAGGGGAAGCTTATGTATAAACCCTCTGCTTAGATTTGTTGACTATCCTGCTATCACACCTCTCTAGGACTCTGGCTTAAAAATTTCACCACCTACCGGCTGCTCTTAGTTACTGTCATGTATTGGGTCTCCTTTTTCTCTTGGTCCTCATTGACTTATTACATTATAGTTGTTTAATACTTCATCCCTACCTAACTCCTCAGTCTCCACAATCAAAGACTCCCAGGAGTTGTCTTCCACACAAGCCACCTCAGCAGGGCCTGCCTCCACCTCGGCTTTCCTTTCCTCTTGCACACCTGGCCTCTCACACACCTCTCCCCTTCGTTCTCTGTCTTGGCTTGCTCTCTAGTACCTCTTAAAAGGACAGCATATAACATCCACTGAAATTGTTCCCAATTTCTTCAAAGTTGCCTCCTTCACAGTTCTGCACTGGGCATGACACTCAACTGGATCTAGACTTTACGGGGAATGAAGAGCTTCCTATTTTATTGAAAATCTGAATGAAAACCCCAGGGCGGGGAGACATGACTACAAAGAAATCACCGGGTTTCTTCCTGAGTCATTATGGTGTAGAGATATGACAGAGTTTAGAGGGCCGGCCAAAGCAGAGACTCCCCCTGTGTCGAGCAGTTTCAAGGACAGGGCAGAGCTGGCACTGAGGATGCCAGCACACAAGTAGCTCAGCTTTCACGCTGGCTGGCCCTGCTTCACCCCTTGTACCCTGGGTGTTCCACACACATTTTTAGAAAACTGCCCTCGATCCACTTGTCCACTTGGTGCCATCTGGGCACATGACCAGCCAAACTGTTCCAAGGACAGTCACCAAAGTAGCTGTACACAGAGGGAAGAGGGAAGATAACGATAAATAATAAGGGGCTGGTTGTATAAACATAGTATTGCTAATTAGTCATATGTCCGAAAGAGTTTGCTATCAGGTGCAGTTCATGGTGTAGTCATTGTGACAATATGAGGGGCAGGATGTACTTTGTTTTCTATTTAGGTGGATCTTTTGTTTATCATGCTTCTCGTTTTTTAAATATAGCGTTTAAAAAGGCAGCAGGGAGAGAGAGAACAAGGGACTAGCACAAGCCTCTTCCTTACAAACAATCTGACCCCCAGTCTGGGAGACCTCACAGAAAAGTCTTACATAACAGGAACTCAATAAAGTGTTAAGAGTGTTGCCCACTTGGGGAGCAGTGACTGCTCATCACACCCAATGGAACAGTACAGCTTGTGGAGGGAGTGTCCTTTGGGGGCAAGGACAGACAAGTCTCAAAGGTCCCCATCCTCCAAGCGCTCCAGGCCAGTGGGCTGCCCAAACACCCACGGTATCCAGGGACACGGATGAGGGATGTTTCATTTCCTCCTCCAGAGCTAAACACTGCGCCAGGAGCTAGCACAGGGCACCTCCACCCCTCCTCTTTTCTGCTGTTCTCTTCTGATCCCTTACAAAGGAAGACCTACCTGTAGATTCACCTCTCCCAAACCACATTGCTCTCTTTTCACAGGGAGAAACACAGTGGTCATAAGAAGCAAAGGAAGTAACAGCTGCTGCTGCATGCTAGGCATTATGTAAAGACTTCAAGTGCGTTATTCTCATGAAATCCTTTTAAATAGATAATGAAGTAGGTATTACTGCCTCCATTTTATAGATGAGGAAACTGAAGTACAGGGAGGCTAAACTACCCAATGTCACATAGGTGGTGGCAACTGCATCCAATTAAGGACAACATACTACAGAGGAGGTCCATGAGCTCTCCCTGCTAAAGTCTGTAAATCTGTACTGGTTCCTCCTAAACATACACCCCTCAAAACAATCTAATCAGAAGCAAGTAGTGTAGGTATCTAGGACCAATCTAAACTTGCAGCCTAAAACCACAAATTCAGCCAGCCAGCGCTCCACTAACCAAAACCAAACCAAGTTCAATACCACTCATAAGGACCCTACAAGACAACATAGAACTGGCCCTTTAGGTTTTTAGGGCTGTAAGTTTTTACGGGGCAGTCAGACTCATCTTTCTCCCTCAGAGCGGTTCATGGGTTTCAACTGCTGATCTGGTGGTTTAATAGCTCAATGAGTACATTAATATCCCACCACACCACCAGGCCCCTCGCCGCTCACCAGCCCCTCCAACAGCACAACGGCCAACAGGAAACTCCTGTTCTCATTCAATACGTAGTTTCTGGCCTCTTTTTGAGGAACTGCCAACTGGCTGCAATTGCTGTCTCTTTTCATCCACACTGTCAGTCTCATGTTTAGCTCTGGCCCATGCTCCTTCTTTCCTGAGGCATCTTCTGCATCATGCTTGGTGAACAGTATGACAGCTATGCAGAACTTGTGTTTTCTACACATGCGGATGCACGGGAAATGTGCAGATGCTGCGAAGCTGAGAACAAGCCAGATACCTTAATGGGGTCCCGACTCTCAAAGGAATTCCTAGAGGCAGGTGATCCACTTTTTAAATGGGGAGGATTCTGTGCCAGCAGCCTGAGACTCCTGCCCCACCTCCCATAGCTCCTGCCCCACCTTCCCCTCACACCCCACCCCCAAGAAACCTTATTTGCAGAGCATTCATATATCCCACACAATGCGGACTTTCTAGGGTGTTTTTCTATTCTGCTTTGAATTCAGAGCAAGGGAAAGAAGGTAGCAGCAAATTGTGTTGCCATGTAGGAGTAGAATGAATAATGAATATGGGAACGTCTCCAGGACTGAAACCTGTCCCCCACATCGAGGTAAACCAGGTGCAGAGAGAGCAAGCCAACCACGGGAAGACACAATTAAGTGGTAGCGCAGACGCCTGCCTCAGAGAAGCAGAGGGGAGGCTTAATTACAAAACCAAGTGAATGACATTTAAATAAGATTAAAAACAGGAAGGAGACAGAACGCTTCCAGCAGAGTACACATAAATGTCTACATGGAATCAGGTCAGAAAGAGCTGTCTGTCTGAGCAGATCAAGAGGAAGAGGTAGAACGCCAAGCCAGCACTCAGCCAGACCCTGGTCTGTGGCCTAGCATGAAGTTAGCATGAGGTGCCACCGTTCCAAACCACAGCCTCTTCTTTAAGGGGAGATAGGCAATTTCACAGTGACTGATAGAAGAGAAATATTAGCATCTCACTTGCTTAGGAGGGAAAGCAAGGAATTCAAAGAACAGGCTAGAAATAGCACCAGTGTAACAAGCTAATGCAACCAAACCCCAGAGGCACTATAAACTCAGCCACTTCCAGCATCTCTGGACAAAATCGCCAATTACCTGGGGACATTGCCAGCCATCAACAGACTCTGTCAATGCAGCACAATGGTGCAGGAAGAATTTAAAAGCCAACACCTGTCAGTAGGATAATTTAAAAACACACTGGATGGCGTGTCAAAATGCAGGCACCTGTCTGGCTGCAAAGTCAGGCAGTTCCCTGGCCCAGAAGCCAATGAATCAAACATGAAGGTGGCCCCACTCTGGTCGTGTGCTCTGAGCCTCTCCAGGAGACAGGATCACTAAAGTCAGTTGAAAACTTCTGTACTCTAGCTCATATTCCAGGATAAATTGTAGGTATCTGTTTTTGTAGTCCCTTAGATTGTTCCAGTACCCCCACCCACCAGGAGGCAGTACCGCCCACTTTGGGGAAACACAGTACCGCCCACTTTGGGGAACACAAACCACAGCAAAGTCAGGTTCTCATCCTTACCATTTTTCTTGCTATTGATGTATACTTGATAAAAGGGGATACTCAGGTTCTCAACCATCTCCCATTCACCATTTCCTTGGGAACACTGAAATCCTAACAATTACTGCCAACCCTCTTCTTTAAAATGGATATGAAGATTAAATGAATAGGGTAATTCCCATATCTCCAAGTCTGGAAAACGCAGTTCTCCCATACACCTCGTTCCTCTAAGGCATCTCTGGGTGGACTCAACTATCCAATCTGTGGGTTAGCTGCCAAACTATTGAACTGTTTGTACTCCTCAAGGACTCTAGGAAACGAACACAGTGCCTGCATGAGAACATTTTAACTGTAGGAAAGAATAATTATCCAGAAGAGAAAAGAAGCCTTTCCCTTTTAACACAGGGAAACTAAAGCAGTCTTGATTAAGCACATCAAGACAGGGATACACCTTGTGATATATTCCCATTATGGAATGAATTGTAACCTCCAAAAAAATTCATTGAAACCCTGGCGGCTTTCTTCAAGTTAATCAGACCTGACCCAGGCCCAGAAGGATGAGTTCTAACTCAATCACTTGCCAGTTATTCAGTTATTCAAAGAGCAGAATGGGCACAGAGACACACAGGAGGGAGACAGACATCACATGAGGATCATCTTTTGGCCACGAGTGCCAAGGAACCAAAGGCCACCAGGGGCTCTGCCAAAGATGACATGCATGCGGTCAGGACCCCGACTTTAACTGCCACCCTCTCACAGTGAGGAAAAGACATTCTGTTTCTTTAAAGCACTCCACTTGTATTTTTATTAGAGCTGCACTAGGTAACAAAGACATTCCTCAAATCACCATCAAAAAGGCAATTAAAAAAAAAGACAATTTAAAAAATAAGCAACAACAACAACAAAAAAATAAGCAACAGCAGCGGCTAAAATTCCTCTTCTCATCGACCCTATCTTTTTATATTATATTCTTTCCCACCTAGATACCCTCCTCAAAACTTACAGAAGCAATATTGTACAGTTATATGAGATATAACCTTTGGGGAAAAGCTAGGTGAAGGGCACATAGAACTCTATTATTTTTGCAATTTCCTATGAGTCAAGAATTGTATCAAAACTAATTTTTTTAGAAAACTAAACTAAATAAGGTAGACAATTAAAATTTCAAAGGATAATTTCCCCAAATCAGGAGGGGGGACCCAATAACCAAAACTACACTTCCTCTACAAGAGCAGAAGCATTTCAATCCTAGACAATAACACCCTACAGCATTACAAGCTTCAAACAGCAGGCTCACAAGTCTCAGTCTCCAGGTGTACCTAACCATGAAGTCAAAAACTTCTGCCAGTGATGGGAGAGTCAGCTGGATCCAAACATAACACTCTTTGGGTTTTCCATTTTTCCCAATAGGTATCTGAAAGGTCAGGCCTTGTGCAATCTCTCTCTTTTCCACAAAGCTGTGACTGCTTTGGATGCTATTTAGCACAGTGAAGCTGAACAGATTGTTTTGGGGGCTTTGGGGCCTTTCTTCCTGCAGGGAGGCAAATGTTGCCTAGTGATCTGCATCTGAGCATAAAAGTCAGGAACTCTAAGTTCTAATCATGACGGTTTAATGTCTCATTCCACGATCCTTGGCAAGTCACTTAACCCTTCTCTATCTCCACTCCCTTCCCCCAAAAATGGAGATAAAAAGAATGACTTATCACCCAGGGATATGGCAAAGTGAAAAAGCAAAGACTGTGTTCCATTGATAAATGATGAGTATAAAATGCCAATATAAATCTGCCTTTAAATGAACCCATGTTTTCAGACTGAGGAAAGCCATACTCTAAATGCAGGCTGCTTCCCCCAATGCCCTTCTGCTTGCAGGGGAGTAAAAGAAGCTGACTCCATGAAGAGTTCCCTCTCCAGTAACTGACTGCATGCTTCACTCTCAACATTCTGCTCCTCCTTCAATTAATGGCTTAGAAACCATGCAGGTTTCCATTTTTACTTGGTTGAGAACAACCCATGCATTCTCGGTAAGAAAGTACAAGACAAAGGAAAGAGAGATTACCCTCTGCACCTTTTCAAATTAACAATTCAAATAAAACTAAGTGGAATAGCTGGCTCTATCAAAGGTCAACTCAACAGATATGTGACATTAAGAAAAGGTTGATTTCTTATTAATGGAAATTCTATGTATCCAGTCATTTATTGTTAATAATAATAAATTAAAAAGTCAAGTACTATGCTAGGGATAGAACAATGATTAAAACACAGGTCTAGCTTTCCCAGAAGTTTTTTGAAAGATATTCAAACAAATATATATTATATGCATGTGTAAATGTATGCAAACATAATAAAACAATGTGATAAGGTAAAATAGAAGCACAAAGGGCCTATGTGAACACAAGAGAAGTTAGCATAATGAACAAAATGGTCTCTAACCTTAAGAGGTTCAGAGAAAAGATCGCTAAAGTTCCCAGTAAGAATGAAGACCAGTAAATAGAGAAAAATATTAAATCAGATACTAAGATGTTCTGTGAGAAAAGAATGAATCAAGAATCCATGGAACATAAAACTAAACAGGAGTTCTTCACATGGGGGGATGGGTGTCTATGAACTCCATGAAAAAGGTGTCTATGTAAATGGAGATTTTTCTAGGAGACTATAAAAAACAAAAACTGCCCTGAGTCAAGTTTGACTGACTTAGTTTTCATCATACTCTCAAGATGAGGAGCCACATCACTTGGACCTTACTTTAATACTCACTTTTCTCATATCTATCAGTAGAGAGTTGTAAGATCGAACTCTACTCAAACCAGGAGATCTGGGAGGAGATCTGGGAGGCCTAGATGTCAGGGAGGAGCTTTTGAACCTTCCATAAAACCACCAAACTCACTGCCATTGAATCAATTCCAACTGAAAACAACCTGCGGGGCAGGGTAGAACTGCTCCTGTGGGTTCTGAATCGGTATGGGACTAGAATGCCTCATCTTTCACAAAGTAACTGTTCTGAACTGCTGACCTTGTAGTCAGAAGCCCAACGGGTAAGCACTATGTCAGCAGGACTTGTTTGATATGAGGGAGTTTAAAATAGTGACTGCTGGGAGGCCAATGCAGGCAGGTAAGACTTCCTTCTTTTCATATTCTAGTTCAAGTTATCTAAATATATTTCCCCGTGTACCCAGATACCATGGTGACCAGCATCATAGAAATAGACCGTGGCAGCAGGGAGTAAATCAGGACTCGAATCTGTAAAAGCAACAGTCAGGAAACCCTATCAGACAAGGCTGAACCTCCAACTAATGCCATTGGTTCCTCCTCTTGTGTATGGCCAAACCTAGGGATTTCAAAGGAGAATTTTAAAGAGAACTTCTGGCTGCCTCCCGAATAACAGAGAGCTGCTGTACTCAAACAGCATCAGATTAAAAACTAGCGCTCAAAGTGCAGTGACACGAAACACCAACATTTCAAACAACAAAAGGCATTTGGACCCCGCAAGACTGCTCCCGAGACACCCAAGGACTTCTGTCGATGTGTTCAATCAGATAACATGTGCCTCCACAATCTTATTGATAAATACAATTACATTTTGAATTGCAGTTTGCAGCACGTGCATGGGCAAGCACATATACATATAAGATATTTGCTGTGATGAGTTTCACACACCTTTCTCAAATCTATTAAATCTAAAAGGCAGGAAAGAGTGAAAACATGGGCATACCAACATATGAGGGATAGTGCCAGCCAAGAAGTGGGTGGACCCACCATAGCCACACTTACATTCACTGCTTGCAATATTATGCGTTATTATGGGCTCTGACTGCATCGGAGACAGTGTTGTATTTTGCAGCTTTCCTTTAACACCTGCTGCTCAGCAGCTCACTGTATACTCCACAAGCGAGCAAATGGAACCACGGTTCGATAAGGGCTCCCCAGTCTACTTGTGAAAAGAAGCCAACCTCACTTGACAGAGAACTCTATGCCTTAGAAAGATACAGTGAGCTAAAAAAGAAAGAAATTAAAATGCAAAAACATGAACTTAAGGTGGCCACCTGTCAGAGATGGAAACTCAGATTTTCCACTAAAACAAGTTAAAGAAAAGTGATGAAGACTACAACCCATCCAAGGGGGATAACCTGTGAGACCTGGAAAAACAAGGTAGTCCTGGCTAATTCTGGCTCTCACAGGGTAAATACAAAGTGTAGATTTAGCTGAGTTACAGACATAAGCCCTAGTGGCATTGTGGTTATGTGCTACCAGCCACTCCACTGGAGAAAGATGAAGCTTTCTACTCTCATACAGTCTTGGAGAAGGAATCAAGATGGAGTCCAGGTAGAATCACCCGCCTGATGCTCCTGTTGTTAGACTAGAAAATTAAGAGATAAGCATGGGAAGCAAGCCCAAGGAGAAAGCAATAGGACTGACTTCTGGAGAGACTTGAAGGGAGGAAGAGGCAGGGAAGGAAGTGGTGAGCAAACAAACCCATAGACAGGGGAACAACTAGGGAATTAAAATCAACAACAAGGAGGACGTAGATATCCTGGGAGTATTGGAGCAACAGCAATCTAGCTGAGAGGAATTACTAAGAAGCAGAAGTGCTAGGGTGATGGTGGAGCAGTGTGGGGGGAGGTCAGATGCTTGCAGGCATCCTCCCTAAGGGTGGTCAGTTACCAGAGTGATGGTGGGGCAGTGTGGAGGGAGGTCAGATGCTGGTAGACATCCTCTCTAAGGGCAATCAGTTGCCAGACTGCAGCGGCCCGCTCCCTGCTGCTGGGGACATTGGATTACTTCTCCCTAAGGCTTACGACCATTAGCTTGGTTCCTGTAGGTGGGGTTTACACCCTGCTGATAATGGTTCCTATGGAGATCCAGCTGCCATCCTGACTCTAGGATTCACCCATCTTGTCACATGTATACCCCCAATCCTTCCTCTTCCTATTGCGTGTATGTCTCAAAACCGCCCACCCCACCCCCATTGCTGTATAACCTATAGTGCAACCCCTTCCTGTGACGTATGACTTTACCTGTAATTAGTGGGCTTGCATGCCCACAAGAGGTTTATAGGCCTGGGTTAGCGATAGAGATCGTTCTCGCCCCCTCACTCTCCCTCCCTGGCCTCTCATGGGTTCCCTCTCCTCCTGTTTCCCTTTCCCTTTGTCCTCCCTTCCCTTTCCCCTCTCTCCACGTGGACCACCAAGCGGGGCTGAGGTGAGCAATGCTACCATGAAATGTGTCTGACTCCATTATTGTAATATCTCTTTTAGCTCTCATGCTCTCGATGGCTTGAATATAATACTTATATATCACAACCGTACAACTGTGCTTACTGAACCCAAGACTAGCGGTGGGGGGCTGGCCCCCCCACCTCAAACCACAGGGCAGGAGGAAGGTAAAAGGGAACAGTGGAAATATCTAGGAAGCAAAGCTATGGATAGAGGTATAAACATAGGTGTGTACATATGTAAATACATTAGTTCATAACAATATAGATATTGGCCTATGTAGATATATTTATATGGCAATACATTGAGGAAGTAGACAGCCTTTGGGCCTCTGCTCAAGCCCTTCCTCAATGCAAGAACACTTTGTTCTAACAACCTGGCATTCTGTGATGTTCACCCTCCTGACACAATCACTGAAGACAAAATGGGTACATAAGCAAATGTGGTAAAGAGAGCTGTTGGTACCCGGCTATCAAAAGATATAGCATCTGGGGTCTTAGAGGCTTGAAGTAGAACAGGCAGCTATTTAGCCAAGAAGGAACAAAGTCCACATGGAAGAAGCACACCAGTCTGTGCAATTATGAGGTGTCGACGGGATCAGGTCAACAGGCATCAGAAGACCCAAAACAATAACAACAAAATATATTGTTGAGAATGAGGGGGTCAGTTCAGAGACCCAAAACCCATCTGTAGACAATAGGACATCCCCTCACAGAAGGATCACAAGGAAGGGATGAGTCAACTAAGGCACAATATAGCACCAATGAAGCACATAATATTCCTCTGGTTCTTTGAGGCTGCCTCACCCCCCCACCCCCCGACTAACATGACCCCAGTCCTGCCTTTCA
>NW_022103968.1:26770438-26820595 GCF_000313985.2 Echinops telfairi | reverse complement strand
GAGGGGAGGGGAAGAGGGAACCAATCGCATTGCAAGCAATAAATTAAGATATGAAAATAATAATTTATAATTTATCAAAGGGTCAGTCAGTAGGGTTTGGAGAAGGGGGGGAGGGAAAAAAGAGGAGCTGATACCAAGGACTCAAACAGAATGTAAATATTTAGAAAATGATGGTGGCAACATATGTATAAAAATGCTTGATACAATTGATGTATGGATTATTATAAGAGCCCCCAATAAAATGATCCTTAGAAAAAAGAAAAAAAGAAAGAAGAGTCTCAGAAACCCACGGAGACAGTTAGCTCTGCCTTGTCCTATACGGCCACTAGGAGGCAGGGTAGACTTGATGGCAGTGAATAGAGATGTAAGCCAACTGTGCCAAGATCCAGACTTCATCATTTCTGTGTTTGTTTTTCCTTAACTCTGGGCTTCTAAAGCATAGCAATCACTTACGTTTCCATGGACAACAGTAGTCCTTTATATTAAAAAACTTCTAAGGAAACTTGGTGGAATGGTGATCAAGCTTTCAACTACCAACTAAAAGGTCGCCCATTCAATTCGGCTAGCTACTGGGACAAAGATGTGGCAATGTATTTCTGTAAAGCTTACCATCTTATAAGATAACACCAAACACCTTGAGGAAATACGTCGCCAAGCATGGGAATCAGGATCATAGTCTCAGGGGCACCCAGCTCAGCTGGGGTAACACAGCTCACGGAGATAATATTCCACATCCCACTTTGGTGAGTAGGGACTCGGGTCTTAAAAGCACATGAGCAGTCATCTAGGGTCCACTATTTGTCTCTCCCTATCCAGTACAAAGATGAATGATAAAAATTGGAAGACATGGAAACATGGAGTCCACTGAACTAATAGACCACACAGACATCAGCCTCCACACCCTGAAACCAGAAGAACTAGATGGTGCCCAGCTACCATTACCAACTGCTGAAATGGCTCACATCAGAAGGTCCAGGACAGAGTAGGAAGAAAATAATGGAACAAAACTCAAAATCTTAAGAGGTCAGGCTTATTGGCAGAAGCATCAAAACTAGGCCCCTTAAGATCTGGAACTGACAAATGTTTTGAGAATGATGAGGGCAACGAATGTACAAATATGCTTTACACAATTCATGTATGTATGGATTGTTATAAGAGTTGTATGAACCCCCAATAAAATGATTTATAAATTTAAAAAAAAATCTGGAACTGAATTCATTCTCCTGTTAAGAATAATCAATCATTTAAGATTTTTAAAAGGCAGCATTACTGAAGGACTAAGTACAGAGAGTTAGGCAAGGAGGAGGAATAGAAACATGAGGAAGTGGAAAAACTGAAGGTACACTGATGGACTAAAGGGCCAAGTTGAAACAAAATGAGTATAAACGATCGAATGAAAACTGTTAATCTGCTTTGTAAACCTTTACCTAATACATAATAAAAAAGTTTTTTAAAAGAAAAATATTACAACCTCGGAAGCCCTGTGAGGCAGTTCTACTCTGCCCTATAGGGTTACTAAAAGTCAGAATCACGTTTGTTTGTTTTAAACTTTGGGTTTTCAGTAACTTCTAACTTTTGTCATTTTAATCTCTTTCAATCTCTCCTCGGTTCTTCTGACATCCCTCAATCTCAAACTCTAACACAAGCACAAAACTGACCTTTCTCTCTTAAAAATAGCAAAACCCGATGACTGCCACTTAGTGTTATTTTCCTACTCCCCATTCACCACCATAGGCACTAACTGCACAGAACTTGCTAATCCATTAATTAAAGATCTCTGCCTCCCATTATGGAGGACTAAATTTAGAAAGCTAAATTGGGCTGGGAGGGAGCCATGTGTCACAACAAGTAAGATGAATTCCATGGACTGGGCTGGGGCGCTGGCTGTTTCTTCTGAAGACTCCGGCACAGCACACCCTCCTGTGCTGACAAGACAGAGCAGTGCTCCCATGGCTGCGGCAACCACTTATCACGATCATCTTCTGGAGAGAACTTTATTGTACCATCTGGTCACAAACGCCACAGGGCCCGTCAGCAAGTGCCTGCTCCTCAGGAAGCATGTCTCCTCTGCTTTGCTGCAACCTCCAATTTAGTCACACAAAAGAAAGGGGTGGCAAGCCAGCATTAATTGAACCCTTCGAGAAGAGTCACTTCCCGCCTGCAGGGGTGGCAGTGACTTAACAGGGCTATCAAATGGATAAGCCACCAAAAGTAAACACTGTAATTTGCTGGTTTTGTCTCTGGCACAGGGGGGAGTGGCACAATTGACACTGTCTGTAAACAGTAATAATGCCAGATGTAACACAAAGAACAGGATTCCCCCCATCTCCCCACTCCCCAGGCCACCCCCTCGCCTATGACATTCCTTCTGAGATTACTCATCTTGAGGAAACATGCAGAAGCTTCCCTATAGTTCATATGCTGCTCCGAATGGAACAGAGGGAGAATCCAGGTTTGTGCCGACTCCTATCTCACGCTCCCCTCAAGGGAACTCAAGAAGGATTCATTTTCATCTGGCTGACAAAAAAACAGAGGAGGAGAAGGAAGAGGAAGGAAAGTATGGAATAGCTAAGTGACATACTCAACTGTGAATTCGAAAATGGCTGAAACGTTAAATTTCATAAAGAAGTTTATATGAAGAAATATTCCAATCAAGATATATATTTTTGTTTATTTTACGTTGATATATATATATATATATTTAATGTGCTCAGCCCAGATCTGGGGGGTTCATAAACGGTCTAGGCAGAGGAAATGAGTTCAAGAGAGGAAGTTACCTGACCAGAGTTCCCGCCAGGTGTAATGCAGGCGCACTCTACACTTCTTCTGGTAGCAAAGCAGTTTCTGTACCACCTGAATGCAGCGTCTACAAGAGAGAAAGATGGGAACTGGGGTGAGTCTAAGAATACGGTACAAACTCACCAAAGAGAACTTTCTTTAGTGAGGCAGCTTTGCTAAGTCCCTAACACCCTGGACATGAATACAGGCACGTGGAAGTGTACATCTGCATCTCTTGTGATGGCTACATCTGCAAACAGCTTACGCCTTCCCCGGGTCCCTGAGAAAAAGGGGCTGGAACCTTTTACAGGTCATCTGCCAATTTGGTGCCACTGATATCCGTCCCTTGAATAACTTTCTCAGGAAGAAGAATGTGACATCCATGGGATGCAAAAACACAATGGCAAATCTAACGCATCTAGATCTATTTAAATTTTAAACACATTTTAATTTAATGTAGTTAGCTTATATTTTCTTTAAATTATAATTTACTTCATAAAAGGTAAAAACTTTTGTTCACCAAAAGGCTTTACCAAAACAGTGAAAACACAAGCTACCACCTGGAAGAATGTATTTGGAAACCAAATTCTGACAAGAATCTTATAATCAAAATATGTATAAAACTCCAACATCAGCAGAAAGGCAGATGATGGGCAAAGCATGTGACGAGACTCTTTGCCAAAGGGGGCATTCCAATAGCCACCAAGCTCATGAAAAGACAGCATCACTAGTCATCAGAGATCCAAATCTAAACCACACTGAGATACCACGGCAGTCCCACTAGAACTGGCTAAAGGGCCCTGGGGCACTGTGGGTGAGGGATGAGGCTGCCAAGTCCAAGGACGGCAGGTCATCAAACCCACTAGCTGATCTGGAGCAGACAGAGAAGGCTATCTGCTTACATAAAAAGGTGCAGGCTCAGAAACCCTGAGCCAAAATCAAGTTGACTGCAGGGGGTTTGAATAACTGAACATTTTTTTAAGCAGAAAAAACAAATGCCAAAAAAAGGGGAAAAAAAGAAAAAACAAATGCCAGCGAGGATATGGAGAAATGGGAACCCTTACACACTGCTGATGGGAACACAAAATGGTACAGCCATTGAGGAAAACAGTGTCGTGGTTCCTGAAAGAGCTGAAAGCAGAACTCCCACCGGACCTAGCAGTTCCACTCCCAGGGATATAGCTGAAGGACCTGAAAGCTGAAACTCAGACACATGAGCACACCAACATCCACCACGGCACTATTCACAATCATCCAAAGGCAGGAACAAACTAAGAGTCCATCAACAGAGGAATGGATAAACAAATTTTGGTACACATATACAATGGAGTATTACTGAGCTAGGAAGTAAAAACAAAGACGTAACACATGCTACAGGGTAGGAAAATAAGTAAAATAAGTCTATCACCAAAGGACAATCTTATCTAAGATCACTTAAATAAAAAGTCAAGACTAGGCAAATGTATAGAGAACAAAGTTTCCTAGTGGCTACAAGAGGTGTGAAAGAGGGAAAATGAAGGCATTAACAGTAAGAGGAAAAACTGAATTATGGGACAGGGTTGCACAGCTAATTATTCTGTTGTCACACCAATAAAAGTTGACTTGGCAAAAGTTGTGTGATATATATTTACAACAACAAAGTAGCCACTGAGGCTGCTTATGGACAACCAAACACTCCATGGAATCTGACTCCTGGGTGTGGAGGTTAAGGGTCCTGGTTTCACAGGGACATCACAATTAATAGGCTTAAATAACCTGTTTAGTGCTTCTGCTCGACAACCTAGTTCCTTGTGTAGTGCCTAGGGTCTTAAAAGCTTGCAAGCGGCCACCAAGGCATAACAATTAAGTCTCTATTTGCTCGGAGCAACATGAAGAAGGAGAGTCAGGAATAGAGAAAGAATATGAAATATGAAAATATAAAATTATTCCCATAAATAACTGCCTCCTTTTGCCACGAGACCACAATAACTGGATGGTGCCTGGCAACGATTACATTTTGAGCAAAGGTACTAGAGCAGAATCCTGATCAAGCGAAGGTAGAACAGAGTTTCCAGTAATTCCTATGGAATCCACACTTTCTGGAACCACGAAGGCTATTGAACTCCTGAAACTATTGCTCTGAGATAATCTTTAAATGTTAAACCAAAAATATCCTGGTAAGTCTTCTTAAGAACAAATAGTTTGACTTAACTAATAAAAATTGTCTGCCTTGAGCATTCAGCTCTTTTAAAGACTATCTAAATAGGATCAAATTGACAACAACTAGAAAGATTAGATAGGAACTACCTTAGGGAGTCATGAATTTATGTTATGAGAGGAACAATTCAGAAGAAAACGAGGGTAAAACAGCTGCACTACTTGAAGAACATAATACTGCCACTGCATGCAGTAGCTGATGCACTGGCGTCTGCTTTGCTATGTACAAAGGGGCTCCCATGGCAATGAGTTAGGCTTTGGGCTGCTAACTTCAAGATACACAGTTCACACCCACCAGCCATTCCTCAGGAAAAAGATGAGGCTGTCCGTTTTCATAAAGATTTATAGTCTTGGAGACCTTATATGAGGGGGTACACACCCACACACATACACCCCCCCAAAAAAAACACCAAAATTTTTCAAAGCTATGTATTTTAATTGTTTTACAAAACAACTTTATCATTTTCAAAGTACTCTCCATCACACTTAATATTTGTCAAATCTGAGATTCCATTCTTGAAAACATTTTTCAAACTCATCTGTGTGGATGGCTGACAGCACCGCCCACATTTTTTCTTCACCTCTTTTATGTCATCAAATCAGTCCTTTCAGGTCCCTCTTCATTTGCAGAAACAAAAAGAAGTCACACAGAGTGAGGTCAGGTCAGTAAGGTCCATAGGGCGAGAGGCATGCTGTTTCTTGCCAAAAACTGGTGCACTGAGAAGGCTGCATAAATAAGCAGGTGCATTGTCCTGGTGGCAAAACCAGTCCCGACTGCCAAGAATCAGGCCTTTTTTGTCGCACACTGTTACACAATCTTTTCAAAACCTCTACATAGAAAGCTTGATTAACAGCCTGACCTGGAGGAATTAATTCCAAATGCACTGAGTCAACATTTTCATGCATTCAGGAAGTTGACTGATGTCCAGAACAAGGTTTGCTATCAATCTACATTTCACCTTGTTTGAAATGAGAAAACCACTCTTACACTTGAGATTTTCCCATACCCATAATGTTGTCCTTGTAAATTGTGTTCAACATTATAACAGTTTCTGTGGCATTTTTTCCAGGCAGAAAACAAAATTTCACAACCGCACATTGTTCTCTTAAATCAGCCATGATAAAAACGAGGTTGGAGCAAAATTGCTTTTACAAAAAAACTCACTGTGACCAGAAAGAACCTTCCCATGCGATGCGACTGGGTGCACTAATTCGGAGTAAGTTGGCTGATGCTGGCCTAGTTGGAAAATGCGGACAGGAAAGCTCCGCCCAGTAGAGCTTTTTCCCATTTTAGTTGTTGGTACATCCTCGCATAAGGTCACTATGAATCGAAATCAACTCAATGGCCCTGGGTTTGCTTTTTGCTACGAATAAGAGGGGGCTTTAAAAAGTTTATGGAAAAATGAAATTAAAAGATAATGGAATTTTCCCACAAATTTTTGGAGGCTCCCTTGTATATTCTCAACACAAAATACTTTTGAAAATTTCCTTAGTTGTACTAACTACATTTTAAGTATTCAATAACACATGCAGATAATGACTTCTCAATGGCACAGACATAGAACTTTACCACCATTGCAAAAACCTCCCTGCCCTCCAGTCTATCCCAACTCACAGCGGCCCTATCGGACAGGGTAGAACTGCTGCTGTAGGTTTCTGAGACGGTCACTCTTTATAGAAGTAAGAGCCTCATCTCTCTCTCTTTTTTTAAAATCATTTTATTGGAGGCTCATACAACTCTTATCATAATCCATACACACATCAGTTGTATAAAGTGCATTTGTACATTCGTTACCCTTATCATTCTCAAAGAGAGTCTCACCTTTCTTCTGTAGATTTATTCACATCCTAACAACATGTAAGTTTTTGTTTTTTTTTAAATATGGAACGCTTCACGAATTTGTGTGTCATCCTTGCGCAGGGGCCATGCTAATCTTCTCTGTATCATTCCAATTTTAGTATATGTGCTGCCGAAGCGAGCACAACATGTAAGTTTTTGAGAATATTTCCAAATAAGCAGTTAACAGATTGAGGTGAAATTTGAAAAATTATAAACATAAAAACATTTCTTTCATCTCTCACTGGTTTGAAATTTTAAAGAGCCATGGCTGAAATTACAAAATTAAATATTGATAACACAGCAAACAAAAGAAATTATTTTGTTTTGGTTTTAGGAAATTATATTTATTTCAAATGACACAAAAGAGTTACCATACTTAACATACAAAAATGTCTACAAATTGACAAGGCAAACCGTGTAAGAAGGATGGAAGAAAAAAATGGTCAATAGATTTTTACCTCCAAAAACCCTGTCATGAAGTTGATTCTAACCCTATATAGGGTTTCCAAGACTACATCTTGACAGAAATAAACTTCATCTTTCTTCCTCTGAGTGGCTGGTGGATTTAAATTGAGGTTGGCTGCCCAACTGCCTAACCCACAGAATCAGTGACTCCTCATTTTAAAGAATTCAGCACTCTCCTACATTGCTGGTAGAAATATGAAATGGTTTAGCCACTTTGGAAAATAAGTTGTCACGTTCTCAAAATGTTAAATACAGTTGCCCAGCGTTTCTACTGCTAAGTATATAACCAAGAGAAATAAAAACATGTGTCCACCAAAAGTAAGTTCGTTTTCTGGGGTGGTTTCCCTGGGGCTTGCTTGTCAATGCTGCGAGACTTTTGTCATGAGGTAGTACAGCTTCAGAGAGTACATGCCATCCCTGGAAAGGGTGCAAGCCCGCATTGCCAGGACCGTGGAAAGTTCATGACTGAAAAGGGCCATTTCAGGGAGCACGGAAAAACACATGGAAGGAATACCGGAACAGAATGGAGGAACCAGCACTCAGAGCCAAGAGCAGGAAATCCCGAGAGCGCGGACACCTGAACAAGAGAAAAGTGAAGGGACAGCGGCCTGCCTGCAGCGGTGGCCCTGGTTGAGAGCATTGGCTGATCTTTTTGACTGCGTTTAGGCATACCTGTGATATGTTGTGTCTCTCTCTCTCTTTTTTTTTTTTTTGGATATGTTGTGTCTCTTGCGCCTAGTCTGTGCACCCAGTTGGACCTCCCCTAGGCCCTAGGTGACTTGGATCTGAGCATGCTCAGTTCTGGATTTTCCCATAAGTGTCTAAGTGTGCCTGATTTTTTCCCAACCCCTTTATTGTGGCATGGACAGCTAATTTTCATTTTGCGTAGGCATTAGAGGGAGAAAACCCCCTTTGTCTCTATCTATCTACCTTTCATTAATATGCACACAGATGTTCACAGTAGCATAAAAAGCAAAAAGTGGAAACAACTCAAATGTCCACCAAATCATGAATGGACAAATAAAATGTGGTACTAACATAAATTAGAGTATTTATCACTATAAAAAGAAATTAATCCTAAAACACATAGATGAGTTTTTTACACATGCTGAAACATAGATGACTATTGAAACCATTGTGTTAAGTCAGAGATGCCAATCACAAAAGGCCACCTAGTGTATTATCCCACTTATATAAAATATCAAGAACAGGAATACCTATAAAAACAAAGTATATTTATGGCTGCTTAGAGTTGTCTAGGTTAGGGGGACAGGGCTGTTAGCAGAGAGGTGAGGATTGACTGCTAGTAGGTTTCTTTATGGGGAGATAAACATGCGCTAGAATTAGGGAAGATGGTTGCACACCCCTATGAGTGTACTAAAAAATTTTATTTTACATGTTAAATGGGTGAATTGTATAACATATGAGATATATCTCAATAAAGTTGTACGAAAAAACTTTGTAACTTGGGTTTTCAAATTGTCAGAAAATCCTAAGTTACTGTTCTCAGAGCAATGTTAGCTTAATACATTCTACAGCCAGGTACACTTGGATTCTTGATTAAACCATTAAATGTCCACTTTAACATGAAGCCTCTATAAAGTGGATAAATTGGCATTCCTCAATTGAGGGCATTAGCTTTTACATTTCCTGTTTCATTTTAAATTTGCAAACTAAATTTTCAATTAAGTAGGGCCTCAGTCTTTAGAATTGCTAGTGATTGGAGGTTTCTAAATTGCCTAAAATGCAAGGTCTTAACTAAGTCCAGGTTCTGAGCCTCCTTTTGTCATATCCTCACTGCCTTGCAACTACTTAAATTAGGAAAGTAAGGGAAGGGTGTAGCAGTCAGAGCAACTGGGTCGGCCTGTGTGCCCACTGGAACTCAAGGTTCATGTCCAGGAAAAATTGTCAGACTTACCTTTTCCATTTATTTATTAATTCACTCATTCATTCAATAATTATTGGCCAAATACCAACTAAGCATTTAGTACATGTTATGAGTTGAATTGTGTCCCCCAAAATATGCATTGGAATCCTCAAAGCCCAAACTCCCTGCTGTCAAATCAATTGTGACTCATAGTGACCCTAAAGGGCAGTAGAGAATTGTCCCTTTGGGTTTCCAAAGCTGTGAATCTTTATGAGATTAGAAAGCCTTATCTTGCTCCATGGAGTGCCTGGTGAGTTTGAATTTCTGACCTTGCTGTTAGCAAGCCCAATGCATAATCCACTACACCACTGCCATCCAGGTTCCTTTTGGAATCAATAGATAGTGCCTAAATAGATAGTGTCATTAGAGAATCCAGTTTCTTTGTTATGCTAATGAACCCATTCCTATAGAAAATTCCCTCCAAAAATGTCCTCAATACCATTGGGTCAACTCTGACTTCAGAGCGACCCTATAGGACCGAGCAGAACTAACTGCCTCTGTGGATTTCCAAGACTCTAACTCTCTGTGGAAGTAGACAGCCTCATTAGTATAGAGTATGCCTTAACTGTTTACTGGTAAATAATTCATGTACCATAAAATCCAATAATTTAAATATCTTCCAAAGACTTGTGCAATTAGACCACTCACTTGGGAGATATAAAAAGGTGAAGCACAGAAGAAGTACAGACGGAGCAACACAGATGCCATGCCACATAAAACTCACCAATGAACTGAGAAACAGAAACTGACAAAATACAGGGACTCTGCTCTAGAGCCAATAGAGAGTCTTCCCCTAGTGCCAGTGCCCTGTGAAATTTTGAGAAAATACATTTCTGTGTATTAACACCACCCACTTGGGGTAGTATTTTTGTTACAGCAGCAGTAGATAACGAAATCTTATTAGTCAGTTGCAAGGTTTCCAGAAAAGTAGACTGAAATTACCTGCTACTCTCTGGCAAATGAAAGAGGCTCCTCCCTTCAAGGAGCAGCAACAGAAAAAAAGAAACTCTTCTTCCACTTAGAAAGTGCTCCCTCTTAAATCTGTTCTGACATGGTAGAATGAGGCAGAAATAGGAGAAAAGACCAATTAAGCCAGGAAAAAGGACATAGCGCAAATTAAAGTGTGGCTTTGCTCCCCCTTGATCTATGTAACTTTGCTGAGCCACTCTAGAGCAGCAACTGGGGGAGATAGTACCCACAACTCCCCCACTACTGCAACCACCCTCTGGTTCCACCCAGTCATCATCATGGAACCATCCACACCCACCACAGCACTGCTCCTAGGTTGTTTCTACTTCTGTGACCACCCAACAAGTAGAATAATTAGCTTTGTGGTGTTGAAAACTTATACTCTCTACCATGCAGAATGAAAAATTTAACGAGAAAGGCCTTATGCACGTAGTGATTTCTTTTTTCAATATGGAACAGTTCCACTTTCTCCTGAAATCTTTCTGTGAGTCTACTGAACTCTGTCCCTTTCTACAAATTTCAGATTATCTGACACAGAGGTCAAGTTGTCCATAGAAAAGTAACTTACAGTATACTATCCCCAGAGACTGTTTCTCTTCACTCCTCAAGCCTGCAGCAATGGTAAGGGTGGCAGTAAGAATAAGGTGACCAGATTTTAACATTGGTAAAGCGGGACAAAAGCAGGACACCATTGATAAAAGTCATATATCCTGGAGAAAGAGTCACACGGCAGCCAAAAACCGTATACCCTAGCTTGTTGTGCAGTCTTTCCAAAAATCGGGACTTTTTAAAAATGCCGTGGGACATGGGAAAAATTGTTAAAAATCAGGACTGTCCCGCCAAAAGCGGGCCGTCTGGTCACCTTAAGTAAGAACGAAGAAGTACCGCCAAGAGTGGAAATTAGTTGGTTGGGTTTTCCTACCTCTTACTGCGCCAGGCAAGGCTTTTCTTTCTTTCTCTTGGATAAGCACCTTCCCCATCACACGACTTTACCTACAGTATTCATACAGAGATCTGAAAATTGCTTCAGTTCTGACCTAGATTCTGGCTTCTAGTATTAAGTCTTTTAACACTCCATATTTCTTCATATTCCAGCAGGAGGATTATAAACTTATCTGAAATGGTACAAATTCATTTTGCTTGCAATTTTGTATGCTGCTGTATGGTGTTGAAAAGCAGTGCATAATGAGAAGGGTGAGCAGCCACTGGGCCTGATGCCCAGCTGAGAGCACATAAGTTCACCTAAAAAGGGCTGCTTGATGCTCCAATACCAAAAAACTGAAAAGGGAGGTGCAAGCATGGGGAGAAAAACCTGGAAATATGCCCAGGGGTAATGAAGAAAGTGAATTCAGCCTGAGGGTGGGACCTGCTGGCCAGCCTCTGCCAGCTTGATGCCTCATTATCTTCTCCATCTTCCTTAACCTCAGGACATTCAATTAGGGAACAGGTGGAAAAGCAAGTGAGAAACCAAGGCAACACAAAACTCTTTGGAAGGTAAAGTTGGGAAGGACAGGAGGAGAATTTTTTTAAACATGTATTGCATGTTCATTGGCCAGAAATGTAGGCAATTTATTGGATACCTGTAAACTCTGTAACACTGAACATAGAATCTTATCACACTATCCCCACCTGCAAATGTTCTTTCTCCATTATCTACTTAATCTCAGGCAATCTTTTTCTCTACTCTTCTAACCATTCTTTCATGCTCTCTACACTCCAGCTCTCCTTCCCCTGAATTACACTCTATTCTCCAGCATGCCACACTTGCAAGCCTCCGAGCCTTTGAACATGTTGGCTTCCCATTCTTCTTCTTTCCCCCATTCTTCTACATGAAAACTCCTACTGTTTTTTCATGACTCGGGTCAAATACCACCTGTGACAGCTTCTGTGAGGCCCCAGTCGGCATTAGTCACTCCTGAACTCCAGTAGCACTCTATAAAAATCTTCCTTTTGTCAATGATCACCGCAGTGGTTAAGAATGAAGCCTCCGGGGTCAAAGAGAATTGAGTTTGAACTTGATTCTGCAGCTTATGAGGTGTGTAACTGTGATAGCCAGCCTCCAGGCTAGACCCCTGCGATCTCCACCTCCTGGTAGTTCCATCCCTTCCTACACTGTACCAGATTTGGTTTCTTTGACCAATAGAATGTAACAAAAGCAATGGTAGGGCCCTTGTGGTTACATTATAAAAGACACTCGTTTCTGCCTTTACCTCTTAAGATTACTGCTTTGGGAGATGTCAGCTGCCATGTTAAGAAACCCTATGGAAAGGCCCATGCAGCAAGGAACTGATGTCTGTCGATAACCAAGTAAATAAGCTTGGAAGCAGATTCACTAAGCCTAGTTAAGCCTCAGATGCCCACAGCCCCAGTTAACATCTTGATTGTAGTCTCATGTGAGACGCTAAAGCTAAAACCATCTAGATAAACTACTCCTGAATTCCTGACCCATAGAAGCTGTGAGATAAAGTGTGTTTTAAACCACAAAGTTTGAGGCTACTTTTTACATAGCAATAAAGAACTAATTCACTTGAGAACGATGGTAATAGTCTAGGAGTTTATCATTTTCCAATAAAGGCTCAGGTCCAGGCAATGGTGCTTACTAACAGAGGCACCCTGGACAAGGTACTTAATTCCAGCATTTCCTTACTGGTAAAATGGGAAAACTGAGACTAGAATAAAATACCAGAAAATAGATAGCATAACCTAGTAAAAGAATAAAAGACAATTAAGCTGGATATCATCAGCCTGTAGTAAAAATAAATTTAATCCTTAAGGGGATGAGCTTTTCTAAAGCAAGAGGAAACTCACCTGATAAAGCAGCTTTTCGTGCCCTCAATTGAAATAAAGATCAGACTTACTTCCAAACATCTAAGAGATATGAAAACATGCAAAGCGGTAAACAAGCAGCCATCTAGCTCAGAAGCAACAAAGCCCACATGGAAGAAGCACACCAGCCTGTGTGATCACGAGGTGTCAAAGGGATCAGGTATCAGGAATCATCAGAACAAAAATTGACATCATTGTGAATGATGGGGAGTGCAGAATGGGGACCTAAGCCCATCTGTAGGCAACTGGACATCCCCTTACAGAAGGGTCAAAGGTGGGGAGGAGACAAGCCAGTCAGGGTGCAGTGTAGCAATGATGAAACAACTTTCCTCTAGTTCTTAAATGCTTCCCCCTACCTCGCCCCACTATCCTGATCCCAATTCTACCTTACAAATCTGGCTAGACCAGAGGATGTACACTGGTACAGATAGGAACTGGAAACACAGGGAATCCAGGACAGATGATCCCTTCAGAACCAATGGTGAGAGTGGCGATACCCGAAGGGTAGAGGGAAGATTGGGTAGAAAGGGGGAACCAATTACAAGGACCTACATATAACCTCCTCCCTGGGGGAAGGACAACAGAAAAGTGGGTGAAGAGAGACATTGGACAGTGTAAGATATGACAAAATAATAATAAGTGATCAATTATCAAGGGTTCATGAGGGAGGGGGGAGCAGGGAGGGGAGAAACTGAGGGCTCAAGTAGATAGCAAATGTTTTGAGAATGATGAGGGCAACAAATGTACAAATGTGCTTGACATAATGGATGTATGTATGGATCGTGACAAGAGTTGTATGAGCCCCCAATAAAATGATTTAAAAAAGAAAGAAAACATGCAAAGTGCAGCCCGCTTCCCTAAAAGTAACATTCCTATCAATATCTCAAGTCTAGAAAACTAAGCCGATACAGTCTAGAGTAGTGGTTCTCAACCTTCATAAGGCTGAGACCCTTTCATACAGTTCCTCATGTTGTAGTTACCCCCAACCATACAATTATCTTCATTGCTACTTCATAACTGTAATTTTGTTACTGTTTTAAATCAGGCAACCCCTGTGAAAGAGTCATGAGACCCCCCCAAAGGGATAGCGACCCACAGGTTGAGAACCACTGGTCTAAAGCCATTGAAAAACCTGGAGACCTCGTCTTATTCAGCATAAATTCTTTTATATCTTCCTAGACCACAAGCCTGACACTGGAATGAAATACATTGAGTTTGCTATGCACCAAACTGCTCTCTTGCCAAAACAAAAATGGAAGAACCAATTCTGTTGTCACACTCAATTTAGAGGGTTTTTAAGAAAAATAGTTCACATGTTTGGGATCACACTAATGCAAGGCAGCTGTTCTTGGGCATTAACACTAAGATGAACACAGGGATGGCAAAGAAAGAATGAAAGCCTAGAGATTTAACCTTTATTAAAATATGATGACTTTCTAAAACCATAAAATTTTTAGAGGAGCAATCAAGGGCAACATGGTCAGGCCTAGTTTCCAACAATGGATTATCTAATATAATAACAAAAGTACAAATAGCAAAACCCAAAATAAATGGGGCCTCTGGGGAAGAAGGTAGATGGTGCCCGGCTATTAAAAGTATTATAGCGTCTGGGATTTTAAAGGCTTGAAGTTAAACGAGTGGCCATCCAGCAGCCCACATGGAAGAAGCACACCGGGCTGTGTGATCATGCGGAGTCATGGGGACCAGGTAACAGGCATCGGAAGACCCATAACAATAAACAAAAACATATTGGTGAGAACGAGGGGAGTTAGAGCTGAGACCCAAAGCCCATCTGTAGACAGTGGAATATTCTCCCACAGAAGGGCCACAGCAATGGATGAGTCAACCAGGGTGCAGTAAAGCATGGATGTAACACACAATACTCCTTTGGTTCCCTGAGGCTTCCTCACCCCCCACTATCATGACTCCAGCACTGCTTCTCAATTCAGATGAGACCAGAGCATGCACACAGGTATAGATAAGAGATGGGAGCTCATGTCACATGGAATCCAGGATCAGGAGTGGGAATACTGACAACAGAAGAGTAGGTGGAAGGTGGGGAGAGGATGAGAGAAAAGGGGAGCCGATCACAATGATCGTCACATAACCATACAACCCCCTCCAGGGGGAAGAACAACAGAAACCATGGGAGAAGGGAGACAGCAGTCGGTATGATAGGAAAAGAATAATAATTTATAATCTATCAAGGGCCATGGGGTGGGAGGAAGAAGAGCTGATACCAAGGGCTCAATAGAAAGTAAATGTCTAGAAAAGAATGATGGCAACATATGTACAAACATGTCTGATGCCATTGATGATTATAATAAGAGTTGAAAAAGCCCCCAATAAAATGATCTTTTAATTAAAAAAAAGAAACAAAAAGTTTTCTTGCATTAAAATTTTTTATCATGAAAAGTGAAAAGACAAGCTATCCACTGGGAGACTATCCTCAGAAACCATATATACAAAAAGAATCTAATAACATGCAAAAAGACATGTAAAACTTTGAAACTTAACACAAAAAACACAATTGCCCCAATCATAAAAAAGGCACAACAACTTGAACAGAATTTGACCAAAGAAGACATCAAATGACCACCAGACACAGGAAAAGATGCTTAGTGTTATTATCTCCCAAAGAGAAGAAAGTCAAAACCACAATGAGATACCAACTCGTTCTCACTCCAAATGAAAATTAACCCAAACTCACTGCTGTCCAGTCACTTCTCACTCAGGGACCCTGCGGGACAGGCAGAACTGTCCCTGTGGGCTTCTGGGACTGTACTTCTGTACAGGAGCAGAAATCCTCATCTTTCTCACGCACAGGTGCTGGTGGGTTCTCACCCACTATGCCGCGAGGGCATTCTAGGATGACTAAAAGAGCCCTGGTGGTGTAGTGAGTTATGTGTTGAGCTGCTGAGCGCAAAGTCGGTAGTTTTAACCCACCAATTCGTCTTTGGAAAAAGGAAGAGGCTTTCTGTCCTGTAAAGAGTTACAGCTTTGGGAACCCAAAAGGCAGTTCTATCCTGTCCTATAGAGTCATTATGAGTTGGTTATGAAATCAACTCAATGGCAGAGAGTTTGGTATTTTTGATTAGGAGGATGGCTAGGATAAAAAACAGAACATAACACATGTTGGTGAGGATGGAGGGAAATTGTAACCCTTATCTATTGCTAGTAGGAGTGCAAAATGCTATAACTGCTGAGGAAAAGGGTGGGAAGACCTCAAAACTGAAAACAGAACTACCCTGTGACCCAGTAATTCCACTCCTCGCTATATACTCCAAAGACCTGAAAGCAGATTCATTGAAGCACTATTCATAATCGCCAAAAGATGAATGCACCCTAGATGTCCATCAGATAAACAAATGTGGTTCATATATACAATGAAAAAGTCGTCCGCCAGTAGGAGAAATGAAGTCTTCAAAAATGGTACAGTACAGATACAGTTTGAAGACACTGATGACTGAAATAGGCCAATCACAAAGGACAAATATTGTATGGCCTCACTCATATAAAAAGACAAAATGTAAATATACAGAGAACAATGTTTCTTAGTGATTACCAGGGCTAAGAGCGAAAGAGGATGACAATGATGGAAGAATCACAGTAAGGGTAAGGTAAGGTTGTACAGCTGATTATTATAACCACTGTCAATAGACTGCACACCTGTAAAGAGTCAAATTGGTAAAAGTTGTGTGATATATTTACAATGACTACAAAAAAAAAAAAAAGAGTGGCTGCTGAAGTTGCTTATGTATACCAAATACCATATAAGACTGGGTTCCTTGGTTTGGAAGTTCAGGGACAGGGTCTCATAAAACAACCCAATAAATTGGCCTAACAACATTTTTAGTGTTTATGTTCTACCTAATTCATTGTATAGTGCAGGCGTCCTCAAACTACAGCCCGCAGGCCACATGCAGCCCACCGAGGACATTTATTTGGCTCGCTGGGTGTTTTTGCCCCGTTTGTTTTTTTACTTCAAAATAAGATATGTGCAGTGTGCATAGGAATTTGTTCATAGTATTTTTATAAACTATAGTCCAGCCCTCCAATGGGTCTGAGGGACAGTGAACTGGCCCCCTGTTTAAAAAGTTTGAGGACCCCTGGTATAGTGCCTTGGTTATAGGTGACCATCCAAAGCATAACAATTGGTCACTAATCACTTGGAACCACAGAGGAAGGAGGAGAGTCAAGAATATGGAATGTGTAGCAGGCAGTACAATCAGAGCTGGAGATGAAGGGCAGGCAACTTTTGTGCTTGTCTTGTCTCACTGATACACTCTTTTTTCCATTTTCTATCCTCAGTTCGACCCTTCCAAAGACAATGGTGCATTAACTGACTTGAAAGACTTTCCACTATTTTGTACTCATCTCAATTCATCACTTCTCCATGACTATTAAAAACTGGAGGGGGAGGGAGAAACTGTGGTATACACAAGCCAAAAAAAAAAAAAAGAATATGGATTATGTACCTAATAGCCTCCATGAATAACTGTCTCCGAGCCATGAGGCCAGAAGAACTGAACATTTTGATTGCCACAGAATCCTAATCAAAATGCAGGGCAAGGGCGGGGGATGCAGAACAGAATTTCACATTTTCACGGACTCTAGATTTTCTGGAGCCAAGGAGGGCAAATCAACTCCTGAAACTACTGTCCTAATATCATCTTTAAACTTTAACCAAAAATATCTTATGTCTTTTAAAAACCAAATAATAATTTAGCTTAACTAGTAAGAAAGAGTTGTCTTGAACATTATGCCTATTTAAGGACTATTTATATTGGATCGAATTAACAACATCAAGGGTTGTTACTGCTGATGTCAGATGGATCTTGGCTGGAAGAAGAGAATACCCAAAAGATTTACTTGTGTTTCACTGACTACGCAAAGACATTCAACAGTGTGAATCTTAACTGTAGGAAACTAACACTGAGGGAAATATGATGAGGACTATATCCCTAACTCAGAGACTCTGAAAAGCTAGTATTCAACAGGTAGGAGAGCCTCCACTTTGGTAAGTTAGAGATAGAGTCAAAGTACATTATCCTGCTTTAAAATTTCATTCCTACAGAGTTTGCCCTTACCAGCTATGCTGCCTTAAAGTGAACACATGGCTAATTGCTATGTAGCCTGCAGCTTTAACTATAGAAGCAGACATTCTTTTGCTACCTCCTCTCATAGTCACCCAACTCCCCTCATACCTTCCTCCTAATGCAGGTATTAGGTTTCCTCACCTATGAGCTCAGGGACCTTGATGTAGTCACCACCCACCTTGCGACCCATGTAACTACTGAATATGCATGTCTTAGGTAACCTATAAATGTCCCCAGTAAGTAAAGGCTTGCTCACTTCTCCCAGTTCCACATGGTCCATCAACAGGAGCTGAGGTGAGCATGCTACCATAAATGTGTCTGACTCCTTTATTTCACTCTTGCTCCTATCTTTCTTATCCTCTATGACTTTACTATAATCTCTATATATTATCGCCATACAATTGCACCTACTGGTCCTCCAGTTGGTGGAGGCTGGTTTCCTCTGACACATGACCAATTATTGGTAGCTCTGAGAAGAAAGGAAGTTCCAGAACACTTCACTGTACTGCTGCAGAACTTGTATATACATCAAGAGACGGTTGTACGAACGGAACAAGGGAATGCTACATGCTTTAAAAGCAAGACAGGTGTGTATCAGGGTTGTAATCTCATCATACTTTTTTTCTTCTTAAGCCATTTTATTGGGAGTTAATATCATCATACTTATTCAATCTGCATGCTGAGTAAATAATTAGAGAAACTGGCCTAAAAGAAGAAGAATGTGACAATCAGGATTGGAGAAAGGTTTATTAACAACCTGCGATATGCACATGAAGCAAACGTGCTTGCTGAAAATGAGGACTTGAAGCACTTGCTGATGAAGATCAAGGATTACAACTCAATGTTACGAAAACAAAAATCCTCACAACATCATATCTGGAGAAAAGAGTAAACTTGTCAAGGAGTTTGTTTTATTTGTATCCATAGTCAATGCTCAGAGAAAGCAGCAGTCAAAAGATCTAACAACACACTGCATTGTAAATCTGCTGCACAAGACCTCTTCAAAGTGTTGAAAAGGAAGGAAGTTACTTTGAGGACTAAGGTGCACCCGTGCCAAGCCATGGATCTTCATGCCTCATATGCATATGCATTTGAATCACGGTGCTGGTGAAAATATTCAAAGTAATATGGACTGCTATGTTAGACAGGCTTCTCTAGAGACACAAGACCTTGGCACAATAAACCTACCTATCACAAGTGCTTAAAAAAAAACGAACAAATTTGCCTTGGATGAAGTACTGCCAAAATGCTCTTTAGAGACAAGGCTGGGAGACTTCAACATGGATTTTGGACATGCCAGGAGAGACCAGTCCCTGGAAAAGGACATCATGCTTGGGAAAGTAGAGGGGCAGCCAAAAGAGGAAGGCTCTCGACAAGACGGATTGACACAGTGGCTGCAACAATGGACTCCCACAGAAGAACGAGTGTGAGGCTGGCCCAGGACGAGGGGGCTATTTCCCTCCACTGTTCAGAGGGCTGCTGCTGAGTCAGAACCGACTCGGAGCCGCTAACCCAAAAGTGATACTCAAGGTATCTGCACAACCCAATTGTAATTTGTCATATTCCCCCTTCTGGTGAGAAGGAGAAATTCCAGCCGCACATTGTTTCCTGACACTTCCCCATACACCTAAATGTGTTTTCCTTCAAGTGAAGTAGATAGAGCAATCTGTGACTGTACAATTTCCTGTCACTCAATTCTCAAGAACTGATCTGCTGACATTAAACAAGCCACAGTACTTACACATAGAGATCCATAGGAAACTCCTTCATCATGTGTGTTACAATAAACTCTACCATCAAGTCTGCAAGTGGAAAGGAGAAAAATGACATCAATCAGAATGCCTCTGAGTGGGAAAAAAGACAGTGAATCCACCTTGCACTTAAGCTGAATGAGATCCACTAAGCACCTCTGTCTTCACATGCACTTAAATTTATCTCATACGAGGCACATGATGCAACCCATTCACCACCTGCCACCTGTAAAGTAACAAGAAAATCAGTTCACTCCCCGACTTCCATACCAATGCCTTCACCTGTCAATAAACTTAGCTACAAGGAAGATTTCATTGTACAGTACAGATATTTCACACCATGGCACTCATGCAAAATGCCAGAGGGAAATCACACTCTGAGTACAGAGCTCTGAGGCAAGCAGAGTAGAAATTATGGATCACATCTGTGTAACCAGAGACTCAGCTCTACAGCTGTCAGTCTATCTCATCTCACTATCACACTCGCTTTGACAGATATTGACTGAACTGGTCTGTGGGGTTCTGGGTCAATAGAGGCCGATTATATAGTCTTAATTGCTGTTTCTAAAATCAAGTAAATTTAGGAACCAGGGTGGAATATCTAAGTGAGAAGGAATTAAAAGTTCAGATAACTCCCCTGAGGAAAATGCAGAATTCTGGGCAAACAAAAGTATCCAAGATACAGCCCTCTACCTATCAGCTTTGTCAGCCTCGTCCACGTTTTATTTACTCAGAGGAATTCTGCATTCCTGAACCTTGGACATTGAGTTTCCTGGCCAGCTGAGTCATCAATTTGGGCTAAGAAAAGAAGAATCTGGAATCTTGATCAAATAGGATATTTTCTACAAATATAAACTATGCATCAAGCTTAGTCATAGACATTTGTCTCCTGGGAAAGAGTTTCTTTCCACAACCATGCCATTTTATTGACTACTTGTTCACGGGGGTTGTTTTGCCAAACATAACAATAAAAACACAACTTCTTAGGTCAGAAACAAAACTAATAACTTCTTATCAGAGGAAGAAACACATCAATCAGGATTTATCCTTCATCTTAATCCTGAAAACACTGCAGCTAACTTGGATAAAAATGACAGTTTTGATGATACTCACTCACCCAGTACTGCACACACTAAAGGTCGGCAGGGAAGATTCTTGTCTGCTGCCTTCTTCCTGTGTCTCATCGGCTTCAGACACAAACAAAGAAGAAATGAGTGGACACCTGAACTGCCATACAATAGCTCATCATCATTTCTCTCATGGGAATCCAATCACTCTCAGATAAGTAACAGCTCTGGCAAAGATGCTACCTTTTCTTTCTTTTTTTTAGTGGGTAGGAGCAGGGTGGGACAAGGAGGGCTTGCATTTGATTCTCCCTTATCAAGGGAGGCTATAACAAAATCACCACTCTCAGCAAGACAACAGCCCCAAACTGCTCTAGAGCACACTACAAAAGCAAAGCTGTTGTTCTTATTTTCAATTCATCTAAATAAGTGACATTACTAACTATAAGAGAGGTACAGTGGTATTTTTTTCTTTAGTAATGAAGTAATTTAGAAAAAGAAGAGGAGGGAGAGGCAACAAGTGTGGGAGCAGCAACAGGAAACAAAAGTAATTTCAAACATAAGCTTTTAAAATGTAATTCTTGAACACGCCTCCATGCTTTAGGAAGTTCCCTAAATCTACATGTTCTATTTCTTCCAACTCTCAGATCAATAAAAGCAGTATCTCTTATTAATAAAAAATTTTTTCCCCAAAAATCTTACTACATCTTAAAGACAAAAGGCTTAGGCTCATCTCCTTATTGAAACCTGTGTTTCAAATACATTTCCAATATTACTATCATGACTATCAAGCTGTAGATTGTTCCATCCTCTCTTCAGTAAGAATGAGCTTCCTCATAATAGGCATGAGTTTATTCAGCAGCAAAGCCAAGCCAGAGCCCTCAGTGTAGCTTTTCCACCCACCTTTGTTCTAGCAGAATCAATTCCATCTACCCCTCATCCCCTGCGCGCGCACACGCGCACACACACACACACACACACACACACAATTTCCTCTCCGAATAAAAAAAAAAAAGATGCAAAAGTCACACCTACCATTCTATGTAAGTTTACTCGAAAATTCATGTTGTCATCATGTAAAAATGCATTGGCATACTGATCCTAATAAAAACAAAAGATGTAGAGAAAGATGTGAGAGCTACACTTAAAAAACTCAGTTTGTAAACCACCACGTTTCCTACAAAGACTTGGGCTTTAAAAACAATTTTCAAGGCTCAGTTGGAAAGCTCCTAGGATGTGCCTAGAGCCTTTATGTCAAACTCTCCTTAAGCCATGAGATTTTACTTAGATATAACTTCCCGTGTGTCTAACTGGTCAAAATTCTCTAAGTAAATTACAAATGAAAAAAATTAAGATGCAGGGACTTGAGGCAAATGCTCAGAGGAATGTTTGCCTATTCTTCCTTCCTTCCCATCTGCCCAAGGTGCCAGCTCTGTTTGTGACAGCTTGAAGAGTTTCAAAGTGTCCACAGGATGCATGTGCAGGCTCCACATGAGGCTCTGTGAATAAGAAGAAAGGTCTGCTGGGAATGGGCTCCATACAGCAGGGAAGAAATGCTACGCAGGCTGCATGGCAGCAGGCAAGACCCTGTCGATCCCTAATCCCTGACTTAGCTGAAGACTGATGGAAAATCAAAAACACTCATGTGGATTGGTAATAAACATCCTTGGCCCTTTCCCAACACCTTTTGTGAAGATCTGACATGCCTACAGACTCCAATTACTCGGAACTGTTACAATCTGTGAAAAGCAACTCCTATAAAGATTTTCTTAGAAAGATTTTTGAAAAGCAATTACACCAGGTCCACTGCTAATAAGCAGCTCTTCTAGAACCAGCTGCCCCTCACCTTGTGAAAAGTAGGGCATCTTTTCACAGAGAACATAAAAGGGACAAGACAGAGAGATCTCGGCTTCCAGGTAGACTTCCCTTGCTATTTTTTTCTTGAGAGAGAAAAGAGGCAAGAAAGAAATGGAGAGGAGGAACTGTAGCAATAATGTGGGCCAAAATCTGACTCAAGTTCTGTCATACCTGCTTGCCATCAGGATCCATTCGAATGACACCAACCAAAGGTGCCTTCCTATAAAGCACCCCACCCCCACCACCACAGTTGTTCTTCTACACCAAAATGCAACCCCCCAACTTTAAAAGTTTCTGACTCTCCTCTCTAGTGTACTCTCTGCTCTCCCTAGAGCAGTGGTTCTCAAATTTCCTAATGCCATGACCCTTTCATACAGTTCCTCATGTTGTGGTGACCCTCCAACCATAAAATGATTTTCACTGCTACTTCATAACTGTAATTTTGCTACTGTTATGAACTGGGCGACCCCTGTGAAAGGGGTCACGACCCACCGGTTGAGATCCGCTGCCCTACAGGGTCTCTATGAGTTAGAATCAAGTTGATGGCTGTGGCTTTGGTTTTTCGGTTTTTCCAGTAGGATGCCTGAGGCTCCTTTTTTTCCAATTTGCTAAATGCAAAAGACCCAAAATGAATAACTTCAAAGGGGACAGGATTGCATCTCCCCCAACCAGCCATAAAGAGTATACCGCATATACTTGAGTATAAGCCGACCTGACTATCAGTCGAGGCACCTAATTTTACCACAAAAACTGCTTTTAAAATGTGCTGAACACCAGCCTGTGTGATCATGAGGTGTCATGGGATCAGGTATCAGGTATCTAAGACACAGAATAAAACCATACCCAAGGTGATTGGGGGACATGGAGTGGAGACCCAATGCCCATCTTTAGACAATTGGACATCCCCTCACAGAGGGGTCACATTGAAGAGATGAGCCCGTCAGGGTGCAGTATAGCACAGATGAAACACACAACTCTCCTCTAATTCTTTGGTGCTTCCTTCCCCCCACTATCATGACCTCAATTGTACCTTACAAATCGGATTATGCCAGAACATGCACACTGCTACAGATAAGAGCCCGAAACACAGGGAATCCCGGACAGATAAACCCCTCAGGGCCAACAAGGAGAGTAGAGATACTAGAATGATTAGGGGAAGGGGGGAGGGGGAATCGATCACAAGGATCAACCTAGAACCCACTCCCAGGGGGACGTATAACAGAAAAGTGGGTGAAGGGCGACAGAGGATGATGTAAGATATGGAAAAAATAATCTATAACTTATCAAGGATTCGTGAGGGGGGGGGAAGAAATGAGGAGCTGATATCAGAGACTCAGGTGGGAAGAGAATGCTTTGAAAAAGATGGTGGCGGCATATGTACAAATGTGTTTGACAGATTGGAGGAATGTATGGATTGTGCTAAGAGATGTAAGAGCCCTCAATAAGAGCATTAAACAATATAATAATAAATAAATAAAAACTATATCAAGTGGAAAAAAATAAAGTAAATGTTTAGAAAATGATTATGGCAACATATGTAAAAATATGGTTGATGCAATTGATTTATGAATTGTTATACGAGCTGTAAGAGCCCCCAATAAAATTATTCATAAATAAATAAATAAATAAATAAATTTTAAGGTTGTGCTAAAAAACTCGGCTTATATTCAAGTATCTATGGTAACTATCTTGTTTTAAACTCTGGGGAGTCAGAATTTGCCAGTTTTCAATTGAAGCAGCTGTCATATGACAATTCACTACTAATACAAAGAAGAAAGAATTCCTCTCCCCAGATTTTGGACCCTGAGGTCAAGAGACAAGAACTGGGGCATAATGTCAGGAAAAGATAGCAGTTTATAAGAGATTAGCTAACATCAGAAGACGTACCTCAGCAATACATGTGAGGATAATCAGACAGAGTTTGCCGCTGTGAAGCCGGTGCTCATCTGTAAAAATAAATAAATAGATAAACTCATCTCTATAAATCACCCAGACCATGTTTCTATAGAGAATACAGATGAAAAAGAACATCCCTACTTTTTCTCCCCTCAAAAATCCATGAATGAATACCAAGACACTACGGAAATACTTCTTGCTCCCCATAAAATGTTATTAAGTATCCTGGCAGTAGGATGAATAGCTGACCAGCTTCCTGAAAGCCATCTCATCCTTGAAATGGTTCCTGATATCATGATTCAAATCACTTTCAGACTAACCCTTTTGCTTCTGAATGGTTAGGTCCATTCTCTTTCCCAGCCCTTCCCAAATGTCACCATCTATACCTAAGTACTACAAAGTCTAGGAAGATTTCGTGACTGTTGATAGCAAACCAGCAAGCTGATCAAAGTGAAATGAGAAATCCTAACTGGAGACTAGGGTCCAACTCAGGCTTCTCCCTGTACTGTGCACATTACTTACGGCCTGGAAAGCTATGACCTCTTGATCGTTGTTCTTCTGCCCAAGTTACTCATGCAGCAGTTTGTCAACTGAATATCTGGTGAGTTAGATGCTGAACTGCACAAGGTCAACAGTTCACATCCACCAGCCAGTGAGTGGGAGGAGGTGGAGGCTACCTGCTCCTATGCAGGTCTACAATCTCAAAAACAATGGGAGTCGTGTCTCTAGGAGTCGGAATCAACCCAACAACAGTGCTGTTTTGTTGGTTTTTATGCTAGGTGGTAGAGATGCAGCACTGAACTGAACAGACAAGGTCCTTGGTCTCCCAGAACTCACACTCGTTCTTCAAAAAGGACAGAGGCAGTCCAACTAAAGATCAAGAAAAAGGCCATCTGCTACTGCCAACTGCCCAAACCATCAAAGCTTATTTACTTTGCAGGAACTTTGTGGGTAAGGGGGTGGGAGTGGAGGTAGAGAGCCACCCCAGCATATCCAAAATGGACAAAGGGCTCATGACATTTTAAATTAGATTGGATTTTTGAAAAGCAATTACAAGATCTTTCTAAGATCTAGCTTGCAGGCCAGAAAGCAAATAAATAAAAGTCCTATGAACAGAGTACAGTATAGCAGAGGTTAACCATCGGTACTCACTGGGACATTCACCTGCTTCTTCATCAAAGACTGAATCTATCAACTGAAACTTGACAATTAGAAGGGTCGGGGCATGGGGTGGGGTGAAATACAGTCTAGAAATACATCCTCCTCAGAGAAATGCAGTGCAAAATGAGTAATGAGGCAATAGACTATCGGAATATCCTACCCAGCGTTCCCTAGAGTTTAAATCAGAGCCTCTAGGCAGACAGAAGAACACGGAAATAGCCCTGCCTGGGCAAAATTCGAATCTTCCTCTCCACAGCCACAGAGTTTCTCTGGCACTCACCTTGCTTTCCCCCAAAAGCTGATAAGCAACTCCCATCAAAAAGTCTGCAGCTATCGCTCCATTTTAAGAAACAAAAAATTTCCCTAAGAAAATTGTTTTCAAAAAGGCCTATTTCATGATAAACATGCTTTCAATTCAGAGATGTACCAGAAGACAATGAAAACCTATTTCAATCATACCACCCAGATAGCAGGATTGTTCAGAAAAACTTTAAGCTTGTGCACAAACACACAGGAGCGGATTGTTTAAATTTTTTTGCCTAATGCCTTTCTGAAAGGTAGAGCTCCTTGAAAGTGATACCACCAAAGTCAGACGAGCCCAAGGAAAAAAGGCTCTAAAAGTAAAGCCAAGTCCAGGAAGTGATAAACACAAAATGCTGGAGACCAGACGGGACTGGAGGGATTGGAAAGGGACCCAGAAGAAGCTTCCACAGCATTAATAATGTTCTAGTTTGTGAAGGTGGGTGGTAGGTCCACATATGCTCGTTTTATTATTATACTTTATAACTTATGCTTATTTATCACACTTATTATCAGTTTTATACTATGCATATCTAGTAAATGCATCTTTTTGTAGGTATCAAACGATGGCTATATAATAAAGAAGAAAGAGATAACATCTTGGCAGGGGGTAGAAGTGGGGGGAGCAGAGCCAAGAAAAGTTGCTTTTATTGGCCCTAAAAATATGAGATCCAAGGCATGGAGCAAGGTGGGAGTTTAACAGACAAGTGGAAAACCATGCCACACAGGCAGCATTTCTGAAATTAACTCTTTGTCATTTGTGCCCAACCTTGCTTGATTCTTGCCACTTTTAGGCTGCCTCTTGGCAAAGACCTGCCCCAGCATGAGTTTAGACATACTGTCTTGAGTTCACCCAATCAACCCCCAAATTTTGCCTTCCATTTTATGGATGGTAAAGTGACCAGGATAAAGAGGTTTACATAACTATTAACACTAAAAATGAATTCCAAGGGCCTCAATTCACTGTTGCATCAAGCAAAGCTAAAAGTTCATTTTCTAGGTCACATCTATGCAGTTTCCTCTCCTCTGTGGGTGCTGCAATATTTCTACAGAAGCCAGAGATAACCATTTCCATAGAGGGGAGCGATGGCTTCCGGAAACTCTGATACACAAGAGTCTTGTTATCTCCATGCCTGCTAGCTCTTACTTGTCAAGTCTCAGAGGTTCAGCCATCTCTGAAGCTCTCAATGGACTGTTTTGTTACAAGTTTGTGACTTGGGCTACTTGCATCTATCTCACCTCTGAACAGAGCTGTCTTTCTTGAAATAGCACACTTGAGGGACACAGGTGAAGGTAAAAAAAACATAAGGATGCAAGTTGGAAGTCTCCGTGTGCTATTCCAGGATGTCTTAGTGTACCAGGGCTCAGATGACCTCCCAGGCTCTGTTCAGCTGCAGCAATTTTTCATTCCCATATTTATCCTTTAGCTCTCCTAGCTCTGTGCTTAAAAATTCCTTTTCAACCCAAAGCCCCAAAATCTTGGTCTTTCTCTGCTATTGGGCTCTTGCTTTTTATTTTGTTGTTGTTTTTCTTTTTTAATCATTTTATTGGGAGTTCTTACAGATATCATATCATTCCATAGTTCAATCACATCAAGAAGATTTGTACAATTGCCACCACAGTCAGTTTCAAAACATTTTGTTTCTTCTCTAACTCCTTCATATCAGGTCTCCTTTACTTAGCTGCATCTTATACCATCCAATATATCCATTCACATACAATTCTGTTGTTCATGCCCCTTGAGTGGGGTTATACAGTCATCAATGCTATCAGCTTCCCCCTCCCCTCCTTTCCCCCACCACTTCCCATTCTCTCAGGAAACCATTACTCCTGTTACTGTTTCTGAAGGCTTTCATGTATCTAATGATCTTAATTATACAAATGAACATACCTAAGTCTAACAGGATTAATGAGGTAAAACAAATAAAAACTATAATAGTAAGGGGAGGAAATATTAAAGAACTAGAGGATAGTTATGTTTCAACAGTGCTATACTGCATCTTGGATTTATCATCCTTTCCGTGTAGCCCATCGGAGATAGACTGTCTAATTATCTTGCAGGTGGGTTTGGGTCTCCACTACTACATCCCACCCCTTTACATCAATTTGGTTGCTTGTTTTTGAACTTCTGATACCTTTTCCCATTGATACCTCAGAATCACACAGACTGGTTTACTTCTTCCGTGTGGGCTTTGTTGCTTCACTGCTTGGTAGCGGCTTGTTTGACTACAAGCCTTTAAGACCCTAGACACTTTATCTTTTAATAGACAGGCACCATCAGCTTTCTTCACCACATTTGCTTATGCACGCATTTTTGTCTCCAGCAATTGTGTCAGGTAGCTGAATATTATACAGTGCCACATTATTAGAACAAACCGTTCTTGCACTGAGGTAAGATTTAAGTAGAGGTCCAAAGTCCATTTGCTTCCTTGTTGCATTTGCATTTATATACATATGTAAACAAACATACCTATATTTAAATATTTATATATTTAGTTTCTTCGTTTCATTTTTTCTTTCCTCCTGGCGCACTATCATGTTTACCCATTGTTCACCTCTCAGTAATTCTTAATATAATTCTGTTGATCAAACACATGGGCTCGTGTTTTTAGCTCCATTTTTTAATTCCAGCAAACTCACCCACCATAAACATAAGTATGATCATTATATGCTCTTTCTCATGTATATTTCACCCCTGAAGAATAAACCACCTCTCATGGAAAGTATAGTGGCAAAAACAATATTTGTTTTAGCAATTTTGCTTCTATATTGGTTTGTTTTTGTTTTGATTTTTAATTATCTGGGAATCTGAAATGTGTCCATGGATCATAATTTTTCCCCATGGAAAAATGATTTCTCATAATTTTCAAACATTATTACCATAATTTAAGGGCCCACACAACACAACTATTCCATTCTTCGTTCCAAAACCAAATCCACTGCCATCACGCCGATTCTAATTCCCAGCGAGCCTACAGGAGAAAGGAAAGTCTCCCCGAAGGGCTTCCATGACTGTGATCTTGACAAGAGCAGACTGCCACGTCTCCCTCCCCCAGAGCAGCCAGTGGGTTCAAACTGCCAAACTCCCAGTCAGCAACAAAGTTCTTAACCATTGCACCACTGGGGTTCTTTCTTCTTTCACAGGAGTTTATCAAGGGCAATGATACATCAGACTGTAGGCAGTGATTAACTCCAGGGAGATTACAAATGACTTCTACTTTCTAAATTAACCACTGCAGGTATATTTTAGTGCTTAACAAGTAATATTTCGATTATTTTTGTAGTTAGAAAAAAAACTAAAAGTCCTTCTAAAGGAGAGAAGCCCACTGGAACAAACTGTGGGTACCAAAGAAAGCAATAATCAAAAATGTCACCTGAATGTTAAGTGGAGCCAGCAAGGTGGCATCATCTGCCTAGCTACAAGCCTTCTTTTCCAGGCTCATGGTCAAAGTTCTAAATTTGGGACCCTCTGAACGGACAACCTGACAGACTGAAAGTTGGGACGGCCCTTAGCCACCATAATTTCCAGTGGGTCTATATCATTAACATAATGAAGATGTTGTAGAATACAAAGAAGATAGGGCAGATGTCAGACAGGGCAAGATATGACAAAATAACAATTTATAAACTATCAAGGGCTCATGAGGGAGGGGGGAGGGGGGAGGGAGGGGAAAAATGAGGACCTAATGCTGGGAGTTTAAGTGGAGAGGAAATGTTTTGAGAATGATGAGGGCAATGAATGTACAAATGCACTTTACACAATTGATGTGTGTATGGATTGTGATAAGAGTTGTATGAGCCCCTAATAAAATGATTTAAACAAAAAGAAGAAGATAGGGGTTGGAATGAACTATGGAAATACTATGTTCTACAATATGTTCTAAATAGTGATTACAGCGGACCTCTAGATTCATTGATCTTTTAATTATAAATGTGACAGAGAAAGCGATATGTGAATATATACCAAGAGTACTAGTATGCTGCATTATTAAATAAAAAATCATTTCCTTTTTTAAAATGTTAGATATGGTTTTTTTTAATATCAGTTATAAAAATATTTGAGGGACAACTAGGGAAATCTAAATATGGACTGAATATTCGGAAATATTGTTGATTTTCTTAACTTTGATTATGGTATTCTGAATATCTAGAAAAATGCCTCTAACTTTAGAAAATACATGAAACTGGGTGGTATGTGCAACTTCCTTTAAAATTATTCAGCTAAAATAATGACAGTAACAATGCACAGGAAAAAAAATTAGAGACAAATCAAATATGGGAACATGGTAACAAAGATATAGCCAATCACTGTTTGGCTTTCAACTTGTATGTCTATCAAAAGTTTCTACTTCCAGGAAATCTTAAAATGGGGGTATATACTGAGTCTCTTCCCAACCCTTTCTCACTCCTAGCCCAACTATTCCACTACATTACCACTAAGAAAGAATAGAAAACCAGGCAGAAAAAAAACTTCAGACTTTTCCAATGTTCAGTCCTCTCCCACATCTACTCCACATTTCTGGGATGGGTGTTGACACCTCAAAGTGTTAAAGTACACAGTCCCTCTGAATCTCACCTCTTCCTACTGTACTTCAACCAACAGGTCCTCTAATTCTCACCACAAGCTGAGGCTTTCAGTTATTGTCCTCAAAAGGGAATTCCCTGAAGCTTGCTAATCCCCCCCACTTCCCACACAGAAACGTTTTTGCATCTACTTACCCAGCTCTGCTAAGACGGCTTGCTAATTTTTGTAGAGACCGTTTTTTTTTTTTTCCTGTTCTATTTTTGAGCACTCCCCCACTCCAGCTCCAGGTTTTCCCAACACCCCCTAATTGCCATCTGGCAGTGAGAAATCACTGTTTTGCAGCAATCAGGACCATCACCTTTCATAGAAGGCCCCAAGAGTTCATTTTCTCAATGCTTCACAGTATTAACACCATTCTTTGATTCCAATTCAGCACCTGCCTGCTATACCTCCACCTTCCTGAGCCCACAGAGTAGTGCTCCTTACCTTTGGTGTCCTGCATGACAATTGAGCTGTACTTTAAGAAGGTTATCAGTAGATTACTGGTCTGTACATCTGCATCCAGTGGGAGTTCCACAGAACTTATAACTGGAATGGAACAGATGAAATGCACTTAGCCTATAACATATTGCATCTAACACTTCTACCCACAGTCAATTTGCCAGTAGGCATGAAAAAAATCACTAAATAACTTTTTTCCACAATAGAGGGAGGACCAAATGCCTATCATAAAACCTGTATCTCCTCCTCGTAGGCCTCTGAGACCCTTCCTACTTCCCAGATGAAGGCAAATGACCTTCTTCCGGATCCAGCATCCGAGGAGGAGCTTACTGATTTCACTTCCTCCCCCTAGGAACCTAGAAAAAGTTCAGGGCCTTTCTTAAAGGAACTGTGATTTGCACTTAAAGGAATTATCTTTACTGAATACTAATAAGCCTTGCTTCATTGAGCCTTCAGCTTAAAATAAATGAAAATTGCTTCCTAATAAGGAGAAAACATGCTCATTTTTGAGAACAAGCCTTTAGGATGACCATACCTAAGTAAGTGGGTGGTGGGTGGTAAGGGTTTCTTAAGGTAGACCGCATTCAAATTCTACCCCATAAAAAAAAAGAAAAAAGAATCTAAAAAGGCAATAGCAATGGAAAATGAGTAGACGTTATTGACTTGTACCATCTGGGAACTGGGCTTTCTATACTCAGTTGTTGTTTCCAAGACAAACTCCCCCAACACCAGCCACAGTTCCAGTGAACGATGAGGAACAAGACCAGGACAGAGCTACAACAGTGTACAGTCTTAATGTAGATTTCCCAAAAGAATGTCAAGTTTTCAATTAGATGCAGATATCTTGTTCAGCGCTTCTACACTGTCTAAAACACAACATATAAGCAAAAAGAGGCTCGTGATGGCCCAGACAAGCAGCCAATGTGGCGTTCTGCTGCATTTCCACCCATGAAGACTCAGCTAAGTTTGGAATATTACTCATAATATGTGTTCATAACAATAATGAATCCCTCTGGAGTTATTACAATGTATGCAGAGAACGTTTATTAGCAACGGGAAACATTTGCATATTATAGATCCATAATGCACAGCAAGCACAGCAAAAAGCCTTATGAGAAGAAATTAGTATGTCCAACCCTTGGCTGTTTTCCCACAGTTCAGCCCCCAAGAACTAATAAAAGACAAATATATTTTTATGTTTAAATACTAAAAGGTCTTAACTCATGTTATGGTTTAATGACCTGAGACTGTCATCTTGAACCACAGCCTATTTGATGCTCAGAGCCCATAATCATTCCACTGACTGGTTCAGGACTTTCTCCCTCAACCACCCCCTCCCCCCCCACTCACACTCAGAAGTAACTGGAAAGCTGTCTTATATAATATGTAGAAATATAGAAGTATATGTATTTTTAGTTTACCAGAAAGTCCTCTCATGCCAAGCCTGGTTGTCAAATGTCACGTCTGAGCTGAGAACAAATGTTACAGCTAACCTGCTGGCTTTTAAAAATAATGGCTCCAGTGGCATGCCTTTAAATATAACTGGGTTACTGAGCACCACTATAATTAAAAGCCAAAAATTAAAAACAAGCTTACAATATTTAGGAAAAGGAACAAGTTGGGGGTAGGGGGGGGGACACAAAACAGAACAGACAGAATAAAATCCTTCACAAATTCCAATCTCCTCCTAAAGAGGAGTCATTGCTTGATCTTTAGCTCCCTAATCCTGCCCAGCAGTCTTTGTCGAGGGAGAGAGTCATTTGAAAGTGGGTTGACTCCATCTTCGCACTAGAAAAAAATCAAAGCTCACTGGTTGTAGGGAAGTAAGCACAAATCCTGCCATTGCATAATCAAGTGTGTGGGTGGAAGTGTTCACAATGAACAGTTTGAAAGGCAGTTCTCTGAAGCATCCAAACCCCAACATCACATGGAGCTCAGAAATATATATATGGCTTTTGATATCCATGGTAACCAGGCAGGCTTCATCCTTAAAGAGAAAGAACGGTCTTCCCATTGGATTATTCAGTGACCTGAATAAGCAGAGATAAGTAGGCAGTCTTCACTACTTGCTCCTTCTCATTAAGATATTTTAGAGTTTGGCTTTCAATTCTAAAAACCATCCAGTTTGCTACCACAGACGTGAATATCAATGGCACCTCCCTGCCATGCTTCTGAACCAATATTGCTTGCTCTGCCTTGAAATGCTCCTGCCACAGGTGCTGTACGAAAATTTGAAGGAGAGGAAGCAGAACAAAGGTGATGTCACGACAAGACAGAAGGGAGGCACAAGGAAAGAATCAAAGTTATGATTGCCTATACTTCTTTGCCCAAAATGAGGTCAATGCTTACTGGTTATGACATGAAGCATTAGCGTAGATTATTTCTCGGTTAAAGTATCCCATCAAACAGACTCAGCTTACAAGAAAAGCATTTCAAGTGCCACAAAGTTTATTGGAGAAAATTCATTAATTTCTTTCCTTTTGCCTTTTCCTTAAGTTCCGGCCAGAAAAATGTAGAAAGGAGAAATGTTTTTTGTTGTTTTTTAGAGAGGGTGAAGTGGAGGCGGGGAGGAGAGAGTCTTAAATAACCACCAAACTCCCACTTATAACACAACTTAAAGTCTGTCAATTCCATTTGGGAGAAACATGTATGTAACAGCGAGTGACTCTGAGCTTTGCTTTCTCATTCACTGGTTAAAGTAATATGTACAAAGTAACTACTGTGCCAGGCACTAGGCTGGGCATGTAGCTGTGAACCAGAAAGATAGTCCTAGTCCAATTTTCCCTAGCCTCAGGCAAATTGTTTCACTTCTCTGGCCTCAATTCCCTCATTTGTAAAGTGGTAGCATAAGATAACATTACCATTTTACATGTATTTCAGGGCTTAATGGTCATAGGGAAGTATTTTTCATAAAATAGCTCATCAGAGTCCCACAAGCACCCTGAAAGTTGGGCAGACTGGGTATTGCTGAGCTCTGAGGTCCCTTTCGGATCTAGAACCACCCTCTATCGAGTAGGACAAGGTGTGACTACGTAGTTCTCTTACAGAGAAAAGCACTTGACTATTTTATCCCAAGTGTTCTTCGGAGCTTCAGGAGGCAGGACTTCAGACAAATTTCCTAATTGAAAGAATTAAAAACTGTGTTCTTTGTTCAACACAACTCTACTCACCCTGAAAGACATTAATCAAGAAAGCAAAACCGTTGGTGGCTCACCGTCAGAGGAGGGTGGTGTGGTCCCAAGCGGTGTGACTGGGGTTGTTGGAGTGGGACTCACAGGGGTCGTCACCAAGCCTATTTCTGGGTGACTCTGAAAGACAAGAAAACAGAAAACCCCGTTCTCCTTCAGTTTCCCCTGCTCAAGACCCTACTGGATTTCCTGACCTCATAATTAAACAGAAAGCTCACTAAGGAGAAATGACCTCTACATTTGGTTCCCACAAGTCCCTGATTACTCTTGATAACTGCTAAATTCTAATAAGAAGTTCTGTGGGCTAGTTTTCTCCTAGCAACTAAGTTTCCATTACATAAGTTTGTCTGCAGAACCATCCAAATGAAAAATTGGGGTAAACAAATATTCAGGATCAGTCTACAAGAAAGAGGGCATTGGTGGCCCTATGTCGATTTGGGTAAGAAATGCTCTCAACAGACCAACCTAAAACATATACCAACAGAAAATTCTAATGATCATGTAATTGGCTACCAATTGCACATGAGCCAAGGGAATATCAAGAGCTATTTTGAAAAGGGGGGGTGGGGCTATTCAGGTGGCATCTTCTCATTCCCAAACAAACAAGAGTATGTGTGGGATGAGAAGAGAGAGCTATATGGGAGACACCCAGTGGGGACCCAAACAGACAACTCTTGCGTCTCTCTCAGCTAACCCGTGTCACCACAACTGAGAATGACCCTGCGAGGCAGCTTCTCTTTATCTCCTTTCTCCTCTCTAACACCAATGCCTGTTACAGAATTTGGGAAGCAGTCAAAGAATGAGGTGAAAACAGGGGTATAGCCTTTTATTTGCTCAGTCTCGAAACAAATACATGTCCTCCTAAGGAGACCCCAAATTAGCATACTTTGTAGGCGGGACCTTTGTGTGTGTGTTTCCTTGTTTTTTAAGGTAAAGCTCAATTTGTAGACACCAGACACACCTGCTCTTTAAGAAACAAAGCAGACTTTCTTTTAAAGGAACTCTACATACATATTTTAAACAGTCTGGCTTTAAGCTAAAATCACTGTATCAATTTTTAAAGACAGCATTCATGGACAGCACTTGAGTTCTCGGCCTATTTTAGTCCCCTTCTGGGCTAGTACAAAGGCTATCCCTCAAGCATGTGACCCAGCACTCAGTATTCCATGACTTCCTGCTTTCGATGTTTGCGGACCATTTTATCTGCTAAAAGCGAACCTAAGGCTGGGCAGGTTATTTTTCACTTTTCTTCCCTGGGCACAAGTAAAATAATAAGATAAATGACTTAGTTTATTTTATCTCAGGCTGTGATTCCACAGTGGCTTAGAAAGCAGGAAGTTTGAGAGAAAAATCCTTAGACACAGAGAAAGCCAGGGGATTTCCAGGGAGCAAAATGATGTCATCTCAGCTCATACGGGTCAACAGGACCAGTAAACTGGTCAAAACCATTTACTCTGCATGTTAACACCAGACAGAAACACATAGGCTTGGGGACAGCATGAAGCCAAGGCAACTGGTGCAACCCCTGGTTACCCCCACTTAGCAATGCCCAACCAGATTGAAATCGGTATAGCTGGATAGGCTTGTTGTGGAATGAATCTGGGTAATCCATGGAGAAAACGGATTGGGTTTTGTTTTGTTTTGTAATTAATCATTTTATTGGGGGCTCTTACAAATCGTATAACAATCCATTATTCCATAGTATTAAGCACACTTGTACATATATTGCCATCAACATTTCCAAAACAATTCAGATTGGGGTTTTAACATAACCAACCTGGGCTAACACTGTGATGAAGTTGCGATTTAAATGAACGGCTTCATAAAGTGCCAGAAGAATGGCCTCATTGGTTCTAAAGAGGAAGAAAACATATCAGTGAGCCTCTGACAGTGACCACCATCGCTATCCCATTTGACCTCAGCTCCCCCAGATCAGCCCTTTGTGTTCCTCTCCGTTTCCCTCTTGGGTATACATGTAAAAGGTATACAGGTGAGGAGGCCAGGCCTTAACTTCAATTTCTCAGGAAGAGTTTTATCTACTTCATTCACTACCATCCCTCTCCCTTTCCCACCCCTGCCGAATCCTTAACTGGTTCAGACAGGCAAGCCCTCTTCTATTTCACTCCAGAGACAGATAGCAACCATTTCTCAGTTTCTTGGGGTGCGTGATTGTTTAAGACCCAAGAACCATTTACTAAGTCACTAAGGAACTTTAAATATGTTCAGGATTAGCAAGAGGTAACATTTCACACTAGCAAAGCCAGCTGGAGACCCCCACCACCATCCAAGTCAAAGCAACAAATACCAGGCACTTACTGTACAGAGATTTTCTCGTGGGCATCTGCTATGAACATGCTGCCCACCTGTGGAAAAAAAGTGGAATTACAGAGAGAGAAATGCAGCTCTGAGCCTAAGACCCTTCCATCCTTCCAAAAAACAACAAAACAGAAAAAAAAGGGGCGGGGGGGGCGGTTGTGACGAAAGGGGGAATCAGCCAGTGGGAACTTGATCTTTGGACCACTGGTCCCATCCAACAAAACCAGCCTACTTCTAAGATCTTAAAAGTCTCCTAAGTAGTAAAGGTAATAATGGAAAACCCACAAAATCATTTTACAGGAGCTTTAAAGAGGCTTTTAAAAAATCTCAGCCCTCATTTTTTGATACACAAGTGGTAATGAATAAATGTCAGCCTAGACATTCTCATCATTCTGCATCTTTCCTGGAAGTTGTTTGTTTGAAATTAAAAATTAATTCACGGAAATCAGGCTGACCTCATCCTACTTAGAGCTGTCCTCAGGGGAATACATACTTGGATTTCAGACCAGAGCTGTCTACACCAAACCCATTCTCCATTTTTACCAGATTCGAGGGAGCTTAGTTTGTATCGTAGTCAGAGCAGCCGAACAGGTTAATGGAGCAGGTGGCTCTAATATGTGATGTCAGAGAAAGATGAGAAAGATGCCCACTCCCTGAAAAACCTTTCCCAAATGCTGATTAATGCCCCAAGCTCTGCAGTTGGGGCTTCATTTGTTTGGTACAAAGCTTTTACCCCTTGGCTAATCTTGGAGTAATATAATGATCTCTTAATTCATTTAGTCAAGTAATAATACAGTACCCATACTGTTGCAGCCTATGGGAGATGCATTACTCATTTATGCTTCAAGATTAAAAGGTCTAATTTTTAAAAATAAATAAATAAAAGGTCTAATTTAACTATCAGGCCTTTTCCTTAAAGGTAGGCTATGAGAAGGCAGATGGGGAGAGCGCTGAGGTAATGAGTCGAAAAAATTTGTCTCCTTTATTTGATGGTGGCAGTGGCGGGTATCTCTTTTGAAATGAACTAAAAATCTGCCATACCCTTGGGCTGATTACCTGGATACTCGTGGACAGATTTACTGAATCTGCCCACATGTAAGGCCCTTTATAAAGACACATTCCTAGACTTGTTTCTTAAACATTAGTATCAGATTATCCGGCCCCAAATGCCGCCAGGGCTGAGCTTTCTTAAACCTTGGGCCTCTCGCCTTCCCGCAGTGGCTGGCATCCAACAAGAAGAATTCAAGTGGACACAGCTGACAGCAGAGAGGTTTTCAGAAGGACCCAGCATGAACCAGCCTACTCTGTCTTCCACAAGGTCAGGGCCCAAAGAGGGTCCAATCTTTTGAAAGCAAAAAATATGGCTTGAAAATCAGTCCCAGAGAAGTTCAAGTTCTCCTTTCCCCTGGGTCATTCATGTCGTTTCGGAATTCTGATAATATAGTGGGTTACACAATGGGCCGCTAACCACAAGGTCAGCCATTCGAAACCACCAGCTGTCTAATCCTGTTAACAACTTAGTCTGGGAAACCCACAGGGCCAATTCTACTCTGTCCTACGGGGCCACTATTAGTCAGCATTGACTCAACGGCAGTAGGTTTTTGGAAACGAAGACATGGTTCTCGATAAATCTAACCTGAGCAACCTCTCTCTCATCATGCCATCACATCAAACCTCAGGACTTCTGTGCAGAGACTGGCCTCCCCCTGCCTCCCTCGGGTATTTCTCAGCAGGAGGAAAAAGGCAGGTCAGACTTACCATGTTTGTTAAAGCAGAGAAAAAGCCACTCTGGTGTTCTTCTTCCTTGTCTTTATATTGCCTGAACAACAACAACAAAAAACTAGATTCACCTTTTTACAGAAATGATACAGCCAGTCTATCTTGGTTGTTGCCCTGCTAGGTCATCAGGTCAGGGGCCTTTTAGAATGCAAAGACTCCAGAAACCAAAACATGGTGATCGCCTAGCCTTTGCAGTTCCCCCTGTGCAGTGAGAGGCCTCCATCTGCTCTTAAGGTAGAGTGTGTACCAAAACGCCGGACTACTTTGGGAGAGACTTAGAAAGCAAGCTGCAAAAGTGTGAAACTACTCTAACATATGGCTGATCCAGCTATTTCCCAAACAGACTATTACTTGAAAAGTGTGACAGTGAAATTACTTTAAGACTGTTCACAGTGAAAATCTTGTTTGTTTTTGGAGGAGGAGAAAGAGGAGGAGGGAAATCTGTGAGCTAAACTATTTGTGGAGATGGAACAGATTTGAAATTCCAACAGCCGGTTGTGTGGAAGGAGTATGACGAAGAACAAGAGCAATTCTGCCTGGGCTGGGCCAGGAGCAAGGACCCCTCTGGTTTCCACTCACTTGAGTATCAGATCCTTGCCCATCCACAAGGAAAAGCAAGCATCAAGAAAGCAAGCCCCCAGGATAGGGAAGGCTTCTGGGAAGTAAAAGCTGATTCCTGATGAAAGAAGTACCTGCCAAACTAATGTAAGGAGCCTTGGTAATGCTGTTGGGTCAGTATTTACACTGTTAATCACAAGCTCAGCAGTTCAAATCTAATAGCTACTCCTGGAAAGGAAGTTGAGGATAGTACCTGCTCCCATAGAGATTTGGTGTGGTGGCTGATGTTAGGTGTCGTCAAGGTGGTTCTAACTCAGCGCAACCCTATGAACACAGAACAAAACCACTGCCCAGTCCTGTGCCAGCTTCAAATTGCTGCCATGTTTAAGCTCATTGTTGCAGCAACTGTGTCAATTCACCGAGGTGAGGGTCTTCCTCTTTATCACTGCCTACTTGACCAAGCATAATGTCCAAGGACTGGGCTCTCCTCACACTACATCCAAAACACACGAGATGAAGCCTCCTCACCCTTGCTTCTAAGGAGCATCGTGTCCTTCCTCCGAGACCGATTTGTTTTGAGTCGCTATGAGTCAGAATCAACTCAATGACAGTGAGTTTGGTTTTAGGTTTGGTCAGATTAGTATGCTGCCTCCTCGTGTTTTTGTAAAAGTTGTTCAGAAAAGCAGTGTTTCACAAGCTTTTTCACATAGAAAATGACATTTGGGGGACATTAAAAAATGTTAGAGCATGTTTATGGTGGGAAAATCAGTTCAAACTGCTCCGCAGTAAGGTTGCAAAAGGGTGTGCCCAATTGCTTAAACAAAAGATGGACATTACCCTGATGGCTGCTTATAACCCCCTGGGGTTAGAAACAATCCATGCTAGAAAAACTACCACTGCCAGCAGCTGTGCCGCTGAAGACTCTTCCAGGATATGCCATGGGAAGTTGACACAAACTCACTTATTTCCTAATTGACCACTTCAAATGAACCCAGGATCCTCCCTCCCTTCTGAAAAGTGACTTACCTGTTGTATTCAGATAAAGCCTGAGCAATCACAAGTCCCATTCCCTAGGAAAAGAAAAGATAGCAGGGAGAAGTGAGTACTTTCCTAGGAAAGGTACGACTACTAGGACAAGGCAAACACTAATTCAGTGTTTCCTAAAGTGGACAATACTGCCCACTGCGGGGGAGGGGGAGATGCTGGAACCATTCCCTCCCCCTCCTTCGTCCCTCCCTCACTGCCATCCAGTCAATGCTGACTCAGAAAACCCCCCTGTGGATTTCTGTTTATGGAAGTAGAGAGTCCAGTCTTCCAAGGAGCTGCTGGTGATTTCAAACTGCCAACTCTGCGGCTCGAAGCCCAACGGGTAACCACTACACCACCAGAGCTCCTCAGAACCATTTTGGGGTGGGGGTGGGGATGGTATGTGCTGAAAAAGCAGACACCTACACTTGATGGGATTGTGGGTTATCACGCAGAAGGTTTTCATTGTCCGGCCGCTACTAATTGGACTCCAATGGCTGCTACTAATTGGACTACTAATGGCCCAAGCTCAAGAAGTTTTGCCTGAAAGCTGACAAGAACTGAAATTCCAAGAAAAGGAAAATGTCAAAGAAGAGGAACTTCTCTGAAAAGACTCTTCTGATATAATTCTCTTCATTAATGTTCCCAAATACAATTAAAATAGAATAACAAGAGGTCAAAGAGACCAGGCAGCCCAGATCACTGACAGTTTTACTGGGATCATTTTCACCTCAAAAATGAAAGTAGAATCTTCGGCAAAAGCCCTCCTAAACAGCCACAATAAGGGTGGTAATGAGTCCTTGCTCAATGACGGTCTCTAGAGACCAGCTGCTCCGTCTTTCAGGCCACAAGAAAAGAAGAGAAACGATAAAAAGAAACAGTCCCAATAAAGTGAGATTGGCCTACTGGAGATGCCCTTGCCGAGGGTTCTCAGGGAGGAGACGAGCCAGTCAGGGGGCGATGTAGCAAAAATACAACTTTCCTCTGGTTCCTAAATGCTTCCTCCCCGCCCCCACTATCATGATCCGAATTCTACCTTGCAAGTCTGGCTAGACCAGAGGACGTACACTAGTACAGATAGGAACTGGAAACACAGGGAATCTAGGGAGGATGATCCCTTCAGGACCAGTGGTGTGAGTGGCAATACTGGGAGGGTAGAGGGAGAGCGGGTTGGAAAGAGGGAACCGATTACAAGGAACTATATGTGACCTCCTCCCTGGGGGACGGACAACAGAGAAGTGGGTGAAGGGAGATGTCGGAGAGGGCAAGATATGACAAAATAATAATTTATAAATTATCAAGGGCTCATGAGGGAGGGGGGAGCAGGGAGGGAGGGGAAAAATGAGGACCTAATGCCAGGGGTTTAAGTCGAAAGGAAATGTTTTGAGAATGATGTGGGCAATGAATGTACAAATATGCTTTACACAATTGATGTATGTATGGATTGTGATAAGAGTTGTATGAGCCCCTAATAAAAAGATTTTTTTTTAAAAAGTGAGATTGGCCTATCAACTTTCCCCCTGGAAGCTGCTAAGTGTAACACAAAGGTAATTAAGGTCATAAGGATGAATCATGTGCATATATTTTACATAAGGGAAATTGGAAGAATTAAGTGAGCAGAGTGAAAAGGAAATAAACTCAAGTCACCTGTCCATCTTCTTTCCTTGACAACCCCTCCCTAGAGTCAGCAAGCAGGTATTATTTTCCAAGTTTTCAAGGATATATGTATCAGATATCTATCACCCTCCACAGTTCAGCTTCACCAAGTCAGGCTATAAATCTCATCTGGCTAGCTCCACATGGAGCATCAGCCATCATTTAGTCATTTGGGCATTCTCATTCTCAGAAATGTAATTTATTGACTTTGTTAAATAGTCAACCTCACATACCATAATATGAAATATAACCAGCCATTTTATCATGGTCAGCCAGCAAACGGCCCCTCAAAACTCCCCTCCATGACAAAAAGACAGTAAGACAATAGCACGGAGGGTCTAAAAAGAAATAATAATTCCCTGTTTATAACCAGATGAAATCAGCATACAAACTCTTGGCTCTCTGTTCTAAATGCTCACTGACTGCGGCGCCAGGAACTAAGACGATAGGCATGGAACCAGATACTCACATTGAGCGTGGCCTCATCATCCACAATCGACAGCTTCACAATGTAGGGGTTCACAGACTGTTAAACAAGAGAAGGAACTCAAGGTGAGTGTGGCTTAGTTAAGTCCATTAGCTACTTAAAAGAGTTCACAGAAACACGTGTACAATGACACTCTTCACAAACAAGCCCAATCCATCTTGCCAGCTGATTCCCCCCATTTTCAGTACCCGCTCAATGTGTGTGGACATTCATCATGGCGCGCGCGCGCACGCGCGCGCATGTGAGTTCTTTTCTACCTGCACTTTCCTCAACCTGTGGGTCTCGATCCCTTTGAGGGTCGAACAACCCATTCACAAGGGTCAGCTGATTCATTAACAGTAGCAAAATAGGGAGGGAGGGGAAAAATGAGGACCTAATGTCGGGGGTTTAAGTGGAGAGAACATGTTTTGAGAAACGATGCACAAATGCGCTTTACACAATTGATGTGTGTATGGATTGGGATAACAGTTTTATGAGCCCCTAATAAAATGTTTAAAAAAAAAACAAAACAGTAGCAAAATGACAGTGATGAAGTAGCAACAAAGATAATGGTTTGGGGGTCACCACCACATGAGGAACTGTATTAAAGGGTTGAGGCACTAGGGTGGTTGAGAAGCACTGCTCTAGGCTGAATCAGCCCCTTCTCCCTACTGCCTTTCTTACTTGTTCTGAAGAAGTGAACACTCTGCAGAACTCACTGTGCCCTACCCTGCCAGTAATTCACTAAGACCATAGGGATAGCTGTCATTTGGGGGACATAAAACCTCCTTTACCACAAAGCACATATCTTGAAGTTTCTAACGCACATGCTCATCCCAAAGGCTCCCTAACCATTTCAGAAACTATATGCAAGAACTGGCTCACCCACCCGTAAAACAAAGCCACCTTGGGGGTGGAAAAGTGGCAGCTGCTTAACAGCCAGCAAGGCCGTTTATGGATCTCATACCCAAATAACACTGCAGGGGGACTGGGAAAAAAGCATGTAATTACCCAAACTACAATCTGGTCAGGACACTGGGATTTCACGATTGTCCCATCACGAACAACACTGGAAGATTTCTCCAGTTTTTCCAGACCCAATTCCAGCTGGGTAGCATATGGAAATGGACATATATTTAAACTCATTGAGCAGTTGGGCCATCTCCTACAAGTCCCATGAAAACCAATAACCTGCTCACCTTGAAAACATCTGACCCCTGGGATGGGAGCAAAGATCTCAAATAGATTAGGCACCAATTTTAACCCAGGGGAAGCAAGGAACAAAAGTTCTCAGACTGGCAGTTTTTACAGCTACCAAGAAAACTCATTACTGAGGAACTTGGAAGCCCAACTGAAAGGCTAACCCCCCACATAGACCTTATTTACTGAAGTTTCTCAGGGCATCTTTTATAGGCCACTTGGGAATAGAGAAAGAGACAGCTTTGCTCTCTTAACATCCCAAATGTTTGTAAGGTTTCTAAGACACAACTCAAGGAGAGAAAACTCACTCCATTTATCAACTGATTTGAAAGCATACAGGGCTCTCACCACTTCTCCCTATGACTAACAGTCAAATCCGGCTGAGGCTACAGACGTCAGACAAGAGCCAATGGACATCAGAACAAAAAATCTTACCATAGTGAATGATGGGGGCAGTGCAGAGTGGAGATCCAAAGCCCATTAGTAGGCCACTGGAGATCCCCTTGCAGAGGGGTCTCGGGGAGGAGATGAGCCAGTCAGGGTGCGATGTAACAATGATGAGAAATACAACCTTCCTCTAGTTCCTAAAGGTTTCCTCCCCACTCCCACTACCATGACTCGAATTCTATCTTGCAAGACTGGCTAGACCAGAGGAGGTACACTGGTACAGATAGGAACTGAAAATACAGGGAATCCAGGATGGATGAGCCCTATAGGACCAGTGGTGTGAGTGGCAAAACAGGGAGGGTAAAGGGAGAATGGGTAGGAAAGAGGGAACCGATTACATGGAACTGTGTGTGACCTCCTCCCTGGGGGACAGACAACCGAAAAGTGGATGAAGGGAGAAGTCGGACAGGGCAAGATATGACAAAATACCCATTTATAAACTATCAAGGGCTCATGCGGGAGGGGGGAGCGGGGAGGGAGGGGGAAAATGAGGACCTAATGTCGGGGGTTTAAATGGAGAGAAAATGTTTTGAGAAACGATGTACAAATGCGCTTTACACAATTGATGTGTGTATGGATTGGGATAACAGTTGTATGCGCCCCTAATAAAATGTTAAAAAAAAAAAAAAAAAGGGCCAATGGAAGCAGGTCCTGGGAAAACAGAGTCAGCAGTAGGCTTGACCTAGAGATGTCACCATGATGAGAACAATAGAAGGAGCAGGGCACTGTTATTGGCCGCCCTTTTTGGTGGGGAGGGGGACAATCATTCTTAAAAGTCCTATTCAAGAACAGTCTTCCCAAGAGTTAGCATTTGAAGTAATAATAAGGATCGTCTGATTACTAAGCCCAGCATACGCTTTAGCAGTGGTTGTGAAAGAGGCCAGGTGACTAAAAGCAAGGGTTTGAGTCTGAGCTCCTCTACTTTCCAATGAGGACAAGCGAGGCAGCTTAATTAGCCTAAGCGTCAATGTCCTCCACTGAAAGGTAGGAATAATGTTTTTCCCTTAGATGCCTACAAGGTTTAAGTGAATTTTATGTATAAAAATGCTTTAAAAAAAATTCTGAGCATACTATCTGGCATAAGGTCTGGGTGCATTAACCGGCAGCTATATTTTTTTCTCCTGAGTCAGTAGATATGAGGTGGAAATGCAAATTCCCAGCAGGGTGGTGAACAAAAATGAACCAGTTTGAAGCCTTGATCTTAGTGTGGTAAAAATGTCTATTCTCCCATATGCTGATGTTCCTTAACATGTTTTTCCTTATACTCCTGTTGTGCTGGTCACTTTTTAAAACTGGAGGCAATCTACTTTCATAGACAAGACAGAATTGCAGGATCAGTTAGCCTTCACAGGCTCACCCTCACAGACACCTGCCTTTTGCTGAGAAGAGCACTGGAGGCACAGCAGTGTAACACTAGGCTTCTCACTGAAACCTCCCAGCCACTCAGCAAGAGAAAGATGGAGCAGGCTGCCTCTGTCAAGATGGGGCATTTCGACCCTGCGCTAGAGGGGGGCTATGAGTTGGAATCAACTCAACGGCAAGAGGTTTTGTAGGGGAGGGTGGGTCTGGTTTTCTTTGTTTTATTTTGTCTTTACTTGATCTAAACTACACTTAGCACTGCACTTCTCTGTAACTTTTTTTCCTTCCTCTAGCTCTTTGGACTCTCAAATTCACTGCCATCAAGTCGATTCCGACTCATAGCGATCCTACAGATCATGGTAGAAGCCCCTGGGCTCACAAGTTTGTCGATCTTTATGGAAGTAGAAAGCCTCATCTTTTCCCCTCAGAGGGTGGCTTCAAACTGCTGATCTTGCAGTTGGCAGCCCAGCGCATCACCCCATATGCCAGCGGGGCTCCTCAAGCAGAAGAGCATACCTGGTAAAGAAAGGAGCAACAAAAAGACGAGGTCCCCCAATGAGACGGCCTGTCACTGTGGCTACAACAAAGAGCTCATATAGAATAACAGCTGTGAGGAGTGGGCAGTTGGGCACCTAATGACAACAACAGCATCATCATCTCTTTGGATGAAATAATGAAATAACTAAAATGGAATGCATGACTTGAAATGAGGAGGAACGATACATTTATTCTATAAACTTATTTTATAATAAAAGACATCTTTTCCATCACTTCTCTAAGTCTTACTGTTTACTTGCCTTCTCAGTATTTAGCTAGGTGTCAAGCCTCTCTGGTGCCCTCTGCAATCTTTCTGAAAAGGATACAACTTTCCCATTGGTCACAGGATCCAGGCTGGTGTTCACGAGAAGAACACTGGTAACTGTTCTCCAGTGCACACATGCCCTCAATACTAATTTACATACAATTCCGTTCCGTTTGGGGTTTGCTAGGTTCTTCAGGAATTCCTCATGCTCCTGTCAAAAGCCCTACTGCCCCATGGTCACCAGGCTTCCTTCATCATGCCTGGTGAATGACTGATATCAAAAGCTTCAAAGCTTAGATAAATTATGCCCACCAGCTTGCCCTTGCCCACTATATACATTCTTCTGGGGGCTTCTGACAGACTACAGATGCATACCTCACTCCAGAAATATGATTTTCCCCAGTTCCTTAGCTATGAACAATTTTTCAGGCTGACATTTCAGCCTGAGCCAGATTGGGCTGAGCCAGGGTTCAGCTCACAGTCAAAGAAATCAAGCCATTGCCTCAAAGTGGCTGCATCCAGCAGAATGTTCTGAAAATACTCATTACTGAAAATGGCGTGTTCCTGTCATATATAACTCAACTCTCTCTAACTATCCTCAGGATTTTTCCTCAGCTATTTTTCTTGCCATTGTAATAAGGCCCCAGAGGCTATTACACATGACAGAGATAAAAATGGCTACCACACCAGCCCCTCCATATCACCAGTGAAACAGGTGTTGCTGATAAATTATGCCTTTATTAGTGGTTCTACACACCACTCATCAGTTCCTCCAAGAGAGTGAAAGCAATCAGCTCCTGGGATTTGAGAGCACATTAACACTGCTCCACAAATCCCAGTCCCTCTTTACACAATCCTTTCTCATAGCATCCCTCCCAATGACAGAGGAAGCTCCAGATTCGAGGATGCCCACGACTTTTACCCTGAAGGAGAAAACCCTGACTAGGAATCATATCAAAAGTCACTGAGTACAGATCTAAAGCTCACAAATGACACTTCTCTCTCTCCAGCTTGTCCAGTTCTTCTTCGAATGCCATTCAAATGAATAAAGACAGGTTGCCTCCCTGCATCTCCTGATTCTGTGTTCCGGTACTCAGGGCTCAGGGCCACATGCTCCCTCCTGCTCCAAAGCAATTCCGGATGAGGCCTCTGGTCTTCCCGGAGCATCTCTCTCCCCCGCCTTTTCTGTGTATTCTGCCTTTTGAGGGGACTCGTGTAGATTCACCAACACCAATCTCTGGGTTGTGCTCTTTACCTCAAAACTTTAATTGTGCACCCTGACTAATTCAAAGGTCAAGAGAACGCTAGAGCTGATGAGGCTAAGTCCGCAGCTTGAGTGTCCCATTGAAATCATGAAGCACTCCCAGACCATCAGTGACACTTAGCCAAGTGAGCTGCATTAAGGAAACCCGAGATATTGAATCCAGTTTTTCAAAACAGACGCACGCACTAAGTCAGTGGTTCCCAATCCTGGTGTCTGGTTAATCATCATAAGCAGCAAACGCACTACCACGGAGTAAATTGCTCCTGGTGACCCTATAGGATGGAATAGAATTGCCTCGTGAGTTTCAGAAGCTATGAATCTCTAAGGGGGTGGGAGGGCTGGGGGGATGGTGCAGAAATCCTCATCTTTCTCCTTCTGAACAAGAACAGCTGGTCGATTTGAACTGCTGATTTTGAGGTTAGTAGTCCCAACAGGTACTCACCGATGCCACCAGGGCTCATCATACTCAATGGTGTAACTTTAAAAAAACAAACATGTAAGACTCTCAGGTCCCCCACAGCAAATTCTGACTCAGTGTGTCCTGAGTACGGCCCAACAAACGCTTTTTCGAAAGTTCCAAGGTGATTCCAACGATCAGTTCGGTTTGGGAGCCACTACAATAAGAGATACTGACCCACTTTATTACAAGATGCATCACAGGATTCCTTTCAAGAGCTATCCACGCTGTCCCATGCATTTAATGTGATATTTTTAGGATTTGGTTTATTAAAATAAACCCGCATACCATTTGCCGAGAGCATGTCTCCTACATTAGCAAAGTCCACTAGGGGTGGCCATATTTAGAGACATTGTAGGAAGGTAACATGGTCCATTAAGGGGCCCACTCACCTCATATTTTCTGTAGTTCACCAGCAAAGCCAAGAGGACAACAGCATCATACCCGTGCTCCCTCCGACTTGGGGGGTGGGAGAGGATCTGTACCAAGAATCAGAAATATGTAATTGCACTGACCCCTGGTTCCCAGAAATGCAGGCATAGAAGAAGATGGTTTGCCCAGAAGAGAAAGAAATGACAAGAGAATCAACCTACTTGTAAAATTGCTTCAAATATGCTGTTGATCATTACATACTCCAGGATCGTGTTCTGACTGATGTTATCTGTCACCTGACGGCAATAAGAAGCATTTAAAAAAAAACTTTGTATGAAGACACACTAACATTTCATGTATATCTCCTCCTCTAGAATCTAAGACAAACAGACTCACCCATTCTACTACATACTTACTAGGGCTTTTACAAGCATACAAGCCACAAGGACATGGATAGACAGATACTAATAAAACTTCCTGCATCATTGAACTTCACACTGTTTCTCTCACACACAGTCATTTGTTTGTCTTACACTTTCTTGGGTTCCATTCCTCAAATGCACAGAATGAGGTTTATGAACCCAGAGCCTTCATGTGGTGGCAGGGAATGGCATTCACCTGGAGTAATGACACCCTGCACTCCTTCTAGCAGACGCTGCAGGTCAGCTTTCTAACCATAAAATCAAAGCCTGAGCAAAGAGAAAGGCTCAGAATCATGAGAGCCATTTCCAAACGAGACTGGACCAGAGGGCAAGTCTAAAAACCAAGAGGAGAGTAGTTCTCCTGCAGTGGTGCCTCCACAGGAAAAAGTATCATTTTCCTGTAAGCTAAAAATTACAGGCTAAAATTTGCCCCAAAAAGCAACTTCCAGGAAACAAGACATCCAAGAGAATGATGTTATGCCCCAACACACAACTTGGGGTTTTCTCCTTCTCTCTTTTCCCTTCTAACTTTGGACTCAAGTAGTCAATTAACTGTACTCCTTAATGGACCAGTGGCCAATTAATATCTTTGAGAAAGAAACATCAATGGGTCACTTACGGTCACCAAGCAAAGGAGAAGTTTCAGACATAAACTCTTCAGACTTTCAGAACCTTCTGCACAGAGCAATGAATCCAAACTCTCCATCAAGTTCTGAGAAAGAAAACCGTTAAGTATTAAAACCACATCAAATAAGATCTATACTCTGCATTCGTCCAACTTGGGGTTACATGACACACGGTAATGTGGCTAACACACTGAAGCAACTGAATCATTCCCCGAGGCCTTATAAACTAGACCAAAGAAAGGGAGACTTCAAAGTCTAGCTAATTTACACAGAACAAAGATTTCACTACTGTCTGGTGTAGTGGTCACGTGTTAGGGTACAATCCACATGGTGGGCGGTTCAAAACTAACGACAGTTCTTAGGAGAAAGACTGGGCTTTCTACTCCCGTAAACAGTCACAGACTCAGAAACCCACAGGGGGTCACTATGGGTTGATGGTAGTGGGAGTAGTAAATTAATATATAGTCCCCAAACCCCAATACCCAAACCCACTGCTGTCAACTCATAGTAACCTGGTGGAACAGAACAGAACTGCCCTGTAAGGTTTCCTAGGCCGTAGATCTTTATGGAAGAGACTGCCACATCCTTCTCCCTGGAGCACTGGAACAACCAACCTTTCAGTTAGCAACTGAGTGTTCTAATCACTGTATCACCAGGACTTCTGTCATGTTCAAATAAACCTTAAATTGTAATGAAATAATTTTTAAAAGGGAAGATTTTTCCTTTTATTTACTTGTAATTTATACTCTTTCCAAAAGAATTTGAGGATTAAAATAAAATAAATATATGTAATAAGGTAGTTAGGTAGAAATAAAACTTATACATTAAGTGCTTGTGGATAAAGTCTTAATTAGCTTTTGTACCAAGGTTAAAAAAGGATTATCGTATATACTCGAGTATAAGCCGACCCGAATATCAGCTGAGGCACCTAATTTTACCACAAAAATTGCATTAAAAATGTGCTGGACACTGGTACAAATAAAGGGGGAGGAAGAGAGTGGAGCACATCCTGGCCCACCAAGCCTTGAGGACAATATTCCCACTCAGAGCAACCAATCCACAGA
>NW_022103968.1:26760096-26768502 GCF_000313985.2 Echinops telfairi | reverse complement strand
TTTGAGAATGATAAGGGCAATGAATGTACAAATGTGCTTTACACATTTGTATGTGTGGATTGTGATAAGAGTTGTATGAGCCCCCAATAAAATGATTTTTAAAATTATCCAATTAAAAAAAAAAGCAATACTTCAAAAAATGTGCTGGAAAACTCAGCTTATACACGAGTATATACAGTAGTAACTTTATATAAATTTTATTATATGATAGAGAAAAGATATTCCTTGATTCAGGTACTCTAACAAATAACAAAGAGATAACATCACTACTGGAGGTCACAGGCCACATACACCAACAAAGCTAGCTTGTTGTTCACCCTGGTCAATTCCACCTGACAACATGATCACAGTTTATCACTTGCACTAACAGTCAGCCAGCTGAGAGATCCAAATTAATGAAAAGATGGAATCCTTCAATGCAACAAAAGAGAGAAGAAAAATATTCATACTAAATGAACAAAGAGACCAGATGGAAAAGACAATTTTAGCATGCTAGAAGGTCAAAAGGAAGGTTTGCTTTCGTTCAATCCAACAAACCTATGTGAGAGCCCACTACCTCCTAAATGATGTGCTTTCAATGAATGTAAGAAAGAAATAGAGCCACGACTCTCGCTTTCAAAGTCCTTTTGGTTTAAAAGGAGAGAATGAAAACAGTTTCAATCCAGTGGTTACTAAGACAGAAATATACAGAGGAACAAAATTCGCTCAGAGGTCACCTATTCAAGGACCCTTCAAATAAGTCAATAGGAATTAATCAAAACTTGAAGAGGAAAGGGATTATAAATAGGCAATAGCAGGATGAAAAAACACATGAGGATTCACTCTCGCATTCACTGACTCACTCACTGACTCACTCACTCACTCAGTCTCACTCACTGACTCACTGACTCACTCACTCTAATTCGCTCACTCTCATTCACTCACTCACTCTCTCACTCACTCACTCTCTCACTCTCATTCTCACTCACTCACTCACTCTCTCACTCACTCTCATTCACTGACTCATTCATTAAAAAAAAAGAAAAAAAAACACATGAGAGTTGATTATTTGATAATCAAAAACACTGAGTGAAGCTAAAATTATGGCACTTAATATGACAGATTATTATAATAAAGCCTTGGTTTTTTATTAAACACACACACACATATGTACACACACAAAGAATAAAACTGTTCTGGGTGTGGTGCTGGGATCAATAGTTTGTTCTTATGGCTGTATGAAGAGTGAGGCACAGCAGGGAGAGACTGGAAAATTAACAAGCAGATGACAGAAGTATTAAAAGGCCAATTAAGGATTTTGATCTTTAGGCTGTTACTGAAAGGGAACTAACTAATGGATGATCTTAAGCAGGCAAGACTTCAGTGTCTGATATATCACTCTAGTGTCAGTATGGATGACAGATTTAAAGATGGCAAGTCTATGGGAGGAAGAACAATGGGGACAAGCCTATCAATTTTCTGAGGACAGTTGTCATCTATCCCCAATGCCTATACCTCAGTGCCTGGCACTTAGGAGCCCCAGAAATGTTTGTCAAACAAATGAATGAAGGCAGCTCATAGCCAAAGCCCTAGTAGCAGAAGGGAAAAATAAAAGAGACGACAGGCATGAAAAATATGAGCTGAGGTAAAATGAGCTAAGCTTGGTGATCATCTGGTAGAAAGATAATGGACAGAAAAGAGTCAATGATACCCCGCTGGTTTCTGGCTTAGGAGACTGAGAGGGCAGATGTCCCTATTTAGACACAGGGAATGAGGAAAACCACATGTAGGGAAACAATTCAATTTCAGGTATGTCAAGCAAGAGGTACTTAAGAACTGTATGAGAGACTTTTCTCAGTAAGCACTTAGGTATACAACTCTAAAGCTCACAAGGGAATGTTACAGCTAAAGATACAGATTTAGTAGTCATCAGCATACAAGTAGTAGTTAGACTATGAGAGTGAAAGAGGTATCTGGGATTTTACCATGACATTATATATGTATATGCATATGTACATATATATGTACATAGGCTGTAAAAGTAACTCTCAGTACCACATCTGTGGAAAGAAATTACGGAGAAGCTTGATATCATTAGTCAAGACAAAGCTGGGTAGGCTAACTATGGAATAAAACATCAAATGCTCATGTACAAATTCAATTTAAAGCTGAAGAAAATCAAAGCATGTCCATAAGAACCAAAGTAAGACTTTGAACACATCCTGCCTGAATTTAGAAGCCAACTCAAAAACAGATTTAATGCACTGAACATTAATGGCCGAAAACCAGGTGAATGATGGGATGATATCAAAAGCATCCGATATAAAGTAAAAGGTCGTTAAAAAGAAAAAAATCAAAATGAATTGTCAGAAGAGACTCTGAAACTTGCTCTTAAGCACAGAGTAGCTAAAACATATGGAAGAAATATAAAGTATGAGAGCCAAACAGAAAATTTCCAAATATATATGGCTTGAGAAGACAAGGTAGTATATGAGGGGGACACCAAAAAAAAGTAAAAAGTTCCACTAGGCAGAGCTTTCATAGTATGCATTTTTCCTGCTAGGTGAGCATCAAGCAACTTGCTCTTGAGTTAGTGCATCCAGTGCCGTCGCTGGGGAAGGTTCTCTCTGGTCACAGTGAATTTTTTCATAAAAGCAGTTTCGCTCAAACCTTATTTTTCGTGATGGCCAATGTAAGAGAATAGCATCAGTTGTGAAATTTTGTTTCCTGCTCAGGAAAAATGCCGCAGGAACTGTTGTGATGTTGAACACAGCTTACAAGGACAGCACTTTGGGAAAAACTCAAGTGTATGAATAGTTTTCTCGTTTCAAAAAAAGGTAAAATGTCAATTGATGATAAACCTCATTCTGGGTGTCCATCAACTTCCGGAATGGATGAAAATGTCAAATGTCGACTCATAGTGCATTTGGAGTTTGTTCTACCAGATCAGACTGTTAATCACGCTTTCTTTTAGAGGTTCTGAAAAGATTGCATAACAATGTGGAACAAAAAAAGCCAGATTTGTGGCAAATGGGGAACTGGTTTTGCCACCACGACAATGCACCTGCTCTCATAGCCATCTAAATGAGTCAGTTTTTGGTAAAAAAAAACAAAAACAAAAACAGCATGCCTCTTTGCTCCACGCACCTGACTCACCTGACCTCGCTCCATTAGACTTCTTTTTGTTTCCATGAATGAAGCAGATAATAAAAGGGCAGCAAGAACAAAAAGGACAGAGATCTGAGGATGTAGAAGAGGTGAAGAAAAAAATGAGGGAGGTGCTGTCAGCCATCCAAACAGATGAATTTGAAAAATGTTTCCAAGAATGGAATCACAGATTTGACAAATATAGTAAATGTAATGGAGAGTACTTTGAAGGTGATAAGGTTGTTTTGTAAAGATATTTAAATACATAGCTTTGAAAAAAATTCCGGTTTTGGGTGGGTCCCTCTCATATGCTTAAATGTACAGAGATCTGCAGTTAGGAAACCAAAACGGAAGAACACCATCAGCATCTCCCAAACTGAAAGAATTCAAAAGAAAATCGAAGCCTCAAGTTTCATTAGTGAAAAAATCGATGGGTCAAAAAATTAAAAACACAAAAAGGATCAAAAGAAAATTAAAGGGGGAAAAAAACAACAAAAAATGAAAATTAAAAGAATACAGAGTCACTGTACCAAAAAGAATTGGTTGACATTCAGCCATTTCAGCAGATAGCTTTTGATCAATCAGTTGCTATTGAAAGAAGAGATTCAAGTTGTACTGAAGACAGTGGCAAAAAAAAAATAGCTTCCAGAAATTGATGGTTGAGGAGCCCTGCTGGCACAGTGGTATGCAATGAACTGCTACATATAAGGACAGCAGTTTGAAACCACCAGCTGCTCTGAAGGAGAAAGACGAGGCTTTCGACTTCCATAGAGAATTACAGTCTCATCGAGGGAGTGGGGGAGGGGGGAGACCCATTACAGGGATCTACATATAACCTCCTCCCTGGGAGACTGACAACAGAAAAGTGGGTGAAGGGAGACATCGGAAAGTTTAAGATATGACAAAATAATGATTTATAAATTATCAAGGGCTCATGAGGGAAGAGGGAGCAGGGAGGGGGGCTAATGAGGAGCTGATGCCAGGGGCTTAAGTGGAGAGGAAATGTTTTGAGATGATGAGGGCAATGAATGTACAAATGTGCTTGACACAATTGATGTATGTGTGGATTGTGATAAGAGTTGTATGAGCCCCTAATAAAATGATTTAAAAAAAAAAAAAGAAATTTAGTAGACAGCTACCTGACCAATAGATGGGAAGAGACCTATCCATTCCAAAAGAAAGATAATCAATCCGAATGTGGAAATTATAAAATAATATTAATATCACACACTAACCAAATTTTGCTTAAGATAACTAAAAAATGACTACAGCTATACATCAACAGGGAATTTTCAGTTCAAGTTAAATTCAGAAAAGGGCATGAAATGAGGGATATCCCCTACTAATGTCAGATGGATCTCAGTCAAAAGCAGAAAATATCAGAAAGATGTTTGCCTTTTTCAGCTACAAGAGGGCATTCAACTGTGTGGATCATAATAAATCATAGATAATATTACGAACAATAAAATTTCACTACACTCAATAGTGCTCATGTGAAACTTGTACATGGATCAAGAGGCAATTGTAAAAACAGAACATGGGGGTCCCACTGCTGGTTTAAAATTGGAAAAGGTGTGTGTTGGGTCAGGCACAGGTCGGGAGACACGAGGAACAGCCTGACTTGTCATTATGGGACCAAGATGGCTAGCTTCAAAATGGCTCCAGGACAATGAGCTATCTCCTCAGTATCAGACGGATGGAGATGGCTTAAGCCCCTGCAGCTGCTGCTCCTCCCTTCTTGTTTACCTGCCTGACCATCTTAAAAACTTGCTCTTCACCACAGATAGGCATGACTTGGGGGGGGGGGGGGGGCGGATAGGGCAGCTGAAGGCCTGTGGACCTCACCCAGGAGCTCAGGACTCCCATCTCTTTCTCTGCGCTCCCCTCCCAGGCAGCAGGACTTCACTGGCTCCTTGCTGGAACCCACCTTCTCCTTCTCTTTCTTTCTTGCCTGGCCTCAGTTTATCTTTGCGGTGAGCCTAATAGTTTGTGGTACAGTTCACCCTACTTATTCAATCTATATGCTGAATAAATACGAAGAATGCACCAGGATTGAAGGAAAATTAATTTACAACCTATGATAGGCAGGCAACACCTTGCTTGTGAAAATGAAGGCAATTTAAAGCAAGTACCGTACTGATGTTCAGTCAAAGACTACAACTTTCAGTATGGATTATGCCAAAATGCAAAGAAAATGAAAATCCTCACCTAAGCTGATAAATAGTACGATAAATGAAGAAAAAACTGAATTCATCAATGATTTCATTCTACTTGGATTAACAATCAAGGGAAGAAGCAGTCAAGAAATCAAATGATGGGGGAAAACAAACCACATATTCCATTGAGCAAATCTTCTGTAAAAGATCACTTTTACAGGGTTTTTTAAAGCAAAGATGTCACTTCGATGACTAAAGTGCATCTGACTCGAGTCATGTTTTTTCAATAGCCTCCCATGCCTGTGAAAGCTGAACAAAGGAAAGACAGACAGAAAGAGGAGTGATGCATTTGGTTGGAGTGTTGATGAAGAATGTTGAATATACTGTGGACAGCCAGAAAACAAATCCGTTTTCAAAGAAAAGGACCCCCTTATTTGTGACACATCATCAGGTAGCTAGAAAAGGACATCGTGTTGGTAAAGAATAGAGTGAGCAAAAATAAGGAAACTTCTCAGTGCAATGGAATGACACAATCACCACAACAATGATGAGGGAACAGGACCAGGCAACAATTTGTTGTTATACACAAGGGCTCCATGAGTCAATGCCAACTCCAGGTCAACTAACAACAACTAGGTACTAAAAGTATGTGCATTCATAATTGCATATTCTTAACTTTTGTTTGTAACCTAGACACTATAAGAATGCTTTAACAAAAAGATTCAAAGTTTATGCTATAAACCACATTCATTCAAGATAGTGTCAAACATTATAGATCACATGTCTGATAAGAGAGTTGCATCCAGAATATCTAAAGAACTCTTACATCTCAACAATAAAAAGGCATCCCTATCTAAAAATGGACCAAGGATTTTAAAAGATATTGCTCCAAAAATATACGAATGGCCAATAAACTCACAAAAGCTGCTCACTGATTGATGAGGGCAACAGGTGTACATAGGTGCTTGACTCAATGGATGTATGTATGGACTGTGATAAGAAATGTACGAGCCCTCAATAAAATAATTTTTTTTAAAAAGCTGCTCACCACCATTAGTCATTAGGGAAATGCAGATCAAAACCACAATGAAATATCTACAAGGATGGCTAAAATCTTTTTTTAAAACTACAAGTATTGGTTAGAATATGGAAAACTGGACACTTAATACACTGTTGATGAGATTACACAAAATAGCACAGCCACTTTGGGAAACAGCTTAGCCATTCCCCAAATGTTAGAGTTACCATTTGGCTCAACAATTCCCATTCCTAGTAGATAGCCAAGAAAATTGAAAACATAGGTCTACACAAAAAGTTACATATAAATGTTCATACCAGTATTATTTATAATAGCCAAGAAAGTAGAAACAAATCAAATGTCCATCAACTGATGTAGGGATAATGAAATGAGCTACACAGCCATGCAGCTGAATATTACTAGCTGATAAAAAGGAATGCAATATTGATGCATGCTACAGGGATGAACCCTAAAAAATGTATGTTAAGTAAAAACAGTCAGACACTAAAGGCCACATGTTGTATGATATCATTTATATGAGATATTCAGAACAGGCAAATCAAGAGCGCTCACATAATTAGTAGTTGCCAGGAGTTGGGGAGATGGGGGATGACTGTTAATGCATATAAGTTACAGGTTTTCTTTTCGTACTGATAAAATGTTCCGAAATTAGACAATGATGAATATGGTAAAAACTACTGAATTCAATCACACTTTAAGAGAATGAATTGTCAGGAAGGGATATATTGGAATGAGTAAAATGAGTCAATAAAAATATATTAAAATTTTTAAAAAGAGAAGGAATTGTATATGAATTGCATTATCAATAAGTTTTTTATCATTTCAAAATCGTGCTAAATACAAAAGTTTAAAGTTCATAACTAAAGATAGCCTTGTATATTAATTTGCTATAATTTATTTTAAATCATAAGTGTTTCTAAGACTGTATGACCAAATGGCACATATAGGAAAATAAACGGCTCTTTTATCCTGCAGAAAAAAAGGATGCTTCAATTCAAATTTGAATTGAAATTTTCCCTTTATTCAGATAAGCCAAATCTACTAAGTAAAAATATTCAAGTTCAATGCCAAATTCAATCATCGATATCTGAGTCCAAATCATTTAGTACATCTGTCTGCAGATGGTAACCATGAACAGCTGTTGGTATCTGCCATTCAGTGGCACATCTGCAGCTTATGCTTCACCTTCATGCACAGCTCCGCCTTATCAAAGCCCATCAGCATGTTGATGATGTCAAACCCAGAAGTCGACTTATTCTTCTGATGGACTCCTCGAATGAGGGCACACAAAGTCTGCAAAGACGAGGGAAAGAATTATTTTCAGACAGGATAACTCAAAATTAGAAGGATTGTGCCATCTGTATGTAGTCTCAAAACCTGCTAGCCTCCTCCTTTTCATTTCTGTCACTCTGGGCTCAAACTCGGTCTGAGGCTTAGTATACACATAATCCAGAAAGTGAGAGGAACAGCAACTGAGAATCTTGTCATCCCTTTCTTTTCTGTCAACCTCTTTCTAAAAAGTGTACTATAGACAAAAACAAAAAGGTGCCATTCAAAATGTAAAAACAATTCTAGAGTAAGAGCTCTTTATTTAAAGTTAATTTTAGTACTTATATTACAGTTTGTTATTTTAAGAATTAAGAAGTTATGTAAGTCATTATTTGGTAATAGTCCATTGCTTCAAATCCTAAAGTATGACAATCCCCATCTTCTATTTACTAGTTGTGTGACCTTGAGCAACCCAGTTAGCTTCTTAGTGCCTCAGCTTTCTCCTCCATAAAGTAAAAGTGACTACTATTATCAGCAAACTCCTAGGATGATAATTATGTGGGTTAATTCTGTAAGTGTTTAAATAGCCTTAACAAGTCCTTGAAAAACACATCCTGGAACTCTGTGAAAACATGTTAAGTATTAATTACAAAGAACATTTATAATCATAATGCACTATATCCTTATATTGGGAAAAAGGCCGGGTTTCCTACTCCTATCAAGAGTTACAACCCTAGGAACTCAAGGGAAAGATCTACCCTGGGTGCCCGGCTATCAAAAAGTATAGCGTCTGGGGTCTTAAAGCCTTGAAGGTAA
>NW_022103968.1:26753005-26759446 GCF_000313985.2 Echinops telfairi | reverse complement strand
GAGAAAATGTTTTGAGAATGATGTACAAATGCGCTTTACACAATTGATGTGTGTATGGATTGCGATAACAGTTGTATGAGCCCCTAATAAAATGCTTTAAAAATTAATTAATTAATTTTTTGAAAAAAGAAGATCTACCCTGTCGGCATCGACTCCACGGCAATGAGCATATTCTTACATAATAATACTTTACCAAGGGAGTGTTTTCACGCCCACTCATTTCCACCGAACCAAAAACAGTTTACAGTTCATGTCCCCATGGTAAACCACTACAATTACCGAAAGTACAATGACTAACTTTCATTGAGTCCCAAGAACTGTGATGCTCACAGTGCAGAACCGGGCTACAGTCAACAAAACCACAGGATAAACACAGGTCATCTTTCTGGGGCATCTCATCATTCCATAGAGGAGAAAATTGAGCCTCACTTGTTTAACTATTACTTTTGAAACTTAAACCCAAATCCTACAAAAATGCCAATAAAATCCTTTATCTGACAGGGATTCTTCATATTCTAAGCTTGCCAATAACTGACCAAAGTATTCAGCCCAACACAGGCTGTACTGAACCCACTAGATTAAACCCTTTAGAAACTTTGTTCAACATTCATTCAGCAAGAATTTACTGTTAGAGCAATAACTATATACCAGGCACCCTAGGAATAAAGTACTAAACGAAATGATCAAAATCTTTGCCCTTAAAAGCCTTCCTAACACGATTTGGGTGCATAAGCTAATGTGGTAAAGAAAGCAGATGGTGCCCAGCTATTACAAGATATAGTGTCTGGGTGTGGGAAACTAACACAGGGAAATATGACTAGGATTTTTTCCCTAATTTAGAACAGAAGTAATCTGGAAAGCTAATATTCCATGGTAGGAAAGCCACCACTTTGGTAAGTTAAAGTCCAAGTATATTATCCTGCTTTAAATATCATTCCCACAGAACCTCCCCTACCAGCTATACTGCCTTAAAGTGAGCACAAGGTTGATTCTCTCATTCCTATTTGTTCTATCTCTTCCGCCGATCATCCAGCCTTTCTCATACCTTCCCCCAGTAGTGGATGGACTGGGAGAGGCTCTAGCCTCTAACCCTGGATTCAAAATGATTGGCATAAACTTGTTTTTTGGCTTGGCTACATTAACACTGTCATTAATTTTGCCTTGACAGCTTTCAGTGTATAGAAAATAACCACATTGTCCCTGTAGCTCTTTTGAATTTAATACATAAAACAAACGGGGGAATTGTGGGATACAGAAAGTTTTTTCCCCACGTTGTCACCTGCTTGCTATCACATTGTGTCGTCAGCTGCTTAGAGGTATTCTTCCTGAAGGCATCAGCCATCTAGAGCAATGAGACACTACTGTCTGTCCCATCATAGGTGGGGCTCACACCCTACCAATAAGGATAGTGAATGTTTCCCTGCAGGAGAGCCCAGAGACAAAGTCAAGCCAGCTCAAGGAGGATCAAGGTTAGACTGTCATCTTCAATCTAGGATCCGCCCATCTTATCACATGTGTGCCCCTAATCCCTCCCATTCCTATTGTGTGTACACCCCGAGGTTGTTCCCCTCCCATTGCTCGTATTGCATATGTCACAACTCCTTCCTGTGAAGTATGTGGTTACCTGTAATCAGGGGGCCTTGCACACCCCCTAAGTATGTATAAGTCTTGGTTAGAAATATATTTTCTCTTCCTCCCTCTCTCTGCGCAGACCTGACTGCTGAGATCATGGCCATCCAGGAGGTGAGCATGCTACCATAAAATATGCCTGACTCCTCTGTTTTACCTTCTCTCCTATCTTCTATGACTTTACTATAATTTTTATATATTATAGCTGTACAATTGTGCCTATGAACCCTGTGGTTGTTAGAGGTTGGTTCACTCTAACATCTGGGGTCTTAAAGGCTTGCAGTTAAATAAGCGGCCATCTAGCAGGGAAGCAACAAAGCCCACATGAAAGAAGAGGTGTCGATGGGATCAGGGATCAGGGATCAGAAGACCCAAAACAACCAACCATTGCTATGCAAACGAGGGGGATCAGGATGGAGACCCAAAGCCCATCTGTAGACAACTTGACATTCCCTCACAGAAGGGTCACTAGGAAGAGATGAGCCAGCTAGGGTGCAATATAGCACACAGGAAACATACAACATTGCTCTAGTTCTTTAATGCTTCCTCCCCCTCTATCATAATCCCAGTTCTATCTTACAAATCTAGCTAGACCAGAGCATGTACACTAATACAGATAGGAGCTCTCGACACACAGAAACCAGGACAGATAAACCCCTCAGGTCCAATAATGAGAGTAGCCATATCATTAGGGTATGCGGAAGGTGGAGGAAGAAGGGGGAGGAAAGGGGAACCAAATCCAAAGACCAACATACAACCTCCTCCACCCCCACCCCACCAGGGGAACGAACAACAGAAACGTGAGTGAAGGGAAACTGTAGGTGGTGTAAACCATAAAAATAAAAATAATTTATAAATTATCAAGGGTTCACAATGGTGGGAGGGTGGGAGAGGGAAGGGAAAAAAGAGGAGCTGATAGCAAGGACTCAAGGAGAAAAAAAATGTTTTGGAAAGGATGATGGCAACATATGTACAAATGTGCCTGATACAACTGTAGTATGGATTGTTGTAAGAGCTCCCAATAAAATGATTTAAAAAAAAAAAAGCCTGTGACGTTTCCCCACCACCTTCCTAATGTTGGACACATAACAATCATTCAAGAAGTAGTTGCTGGTATGAATGGATTGTGATAACAGCTTTAAAAGTTCCCAATAAAATTATTATTTTAAAAAAGAAATAGTTGCTGAATGAACCTTCCTCAAGGTCATGCAACTCAGTCTTACAAACAGTGGTTTTCGGTGTTGAGTTAAAAAATCTTTTGAGAATCTGATGAAAGCCCTCTCCAGAAAAAAAAAAGGGGGGGTGACGTGTACATAAAACACTGTGCGTTAGCACTCCTAACCTAGTGAGAAAACACTAACAATCTCTTCAGAGTTTTAGACTGAGCAAGCATCCTCACCTTAGTTTTCTATCTCTTCCTTTCTTCAAGTATGAAGAAGAATTCTATCAAACAATCCACCTTGGCATTGATCAAATTAGATAATCGGCAAGATTATCACTTACTATGAGCAACATTTTCTTTAAACCAGGACAATGGTTAAAAACACATGATATAAATATCTGATGAAAGAATGAAAAGAAGAAAGAGGAGGGAGGGAGGCAGTGAAGGAAAGAGAAGGGAGAGAAAAAAGGTGAGGGAGGAAAAGGGAAGAGAGAAAAGAAAGCTAGCTCACACCTAGGGCAAGTCTAGTTTCCTCAGATCCAGTGCATGGGTTCCAGCACCTTACTCCCTTAAACAAGACTCCCCCAGCCTCCCAGCCTTTACCTGCAATGCATTGACAACTCGAATTGGATGCTCCTCTCCCAGAGCCTGGATGCAATGTTGAAATAAAGAATTTATATTGTCCTTGATCTTCATTAACTCCTCACCATCGAGAGATTCCAACTTGCCTTCTAAGTACTCTAAGTTAACCTGCCAAGGACACAGTAAGGACCTTAGTGCATGTTTTGTGCAGCACCTAGAACCCACGAGAAGTTCAGGAGAAGAAATGCACAGATGCCACCAGGTCTTACCTTCATGAGAAAGAGTTCCTCCCAAAACCGAGGACTGCATTTACTGGGATCCTCTGTCTAAAATCAGAAGATAAACAGGTTCAGCATCCTTAGCAATTACATACAGCATGAATGTACTGGGGAAATTCACTGTCCATTGTCAACTTTACCTTTCAAAATTAACTTCCAAAATGCCCCAACATTCTAAACTGATCTAAACAATGAAAATACATTTTCCCCCTTAATGGAAGATGAATGAATATCTTCCATGTTAAATAAAGGTTTTTAAAAAATGCCCTCAAATGCTTCTCTTCTAGCATGAAATGAACCTAAACTATGAAATAAGTTAGTCACGGGGAGGTGGGGAGGAAGGGGGAAAATGAGCAACTGATATTAAGGGCGGAAGTGGAGGGCAAATGTTTTAAGAATGATGAGGGCAGCGAGTGTACATATGTGCTTGACACAATGGATGGATAGATTGATTGTGAAGAGAATTGTACGAGCCCCCAATAAAAGAATTAAAATTTTAAAAAAAAGAAAGTTAGTCACATTATGACATGACCTTTTTATATTTTTATGGTAGTCAGTTTTCTTTTTTTGTTTGTATGTAACATTAAAATTTTATTGTTTTGTCAATAAATCATGATGAAGCTTAGAACTGGGTCACCTGGTCCTTTCTCTTCTTATTTCTTCCCAGTTCAAAAGGCTTGTATCGCTTAATAACCAACATTCTCCTAGATCTGCAGTTGGGCTCAACACATTCAAGCCTCAACACAATCTTCTTTGTTGCGTTAGCCTTCCTCCGGAAAATTGGCTTAGTCTGCTCACCAGCCACTCTGCTTCCTGTCATATCGTCGCTTTCCCTGGGCACACAGAGAACCCTTGCCCTTCTTGTACTGTGTCACTTTGTGGGTTGGTGCTTGCCACACTTACAGAAAGTCCGGTGGGTTTTAAGAGTGTTCACCATGTTTACGGGAGCGCTCTCAACACGAAAAGCAGTAGGCAGTTCTCAAAGCCCTTTCATATACATTAACTCCAATGGCCTGGTGAGCCAGGTAGGATAGACATTGTCATCATCCCCCTCTTAAAAAACAAGGTCCACAGTTTAATGTCTTGTCCAAATGCAGGAACCAGAACCCAGAATGCCTAACTACTACGGCAATGTTTTATAACACCCTATATTGTGACCATATCTATTTATCCTCCTATCTGTAATTAATCACCTATGCAGAACTTTTACCTGTTCTTTTTTTTTTTTTTTAACATTTTATTAGGGGATCATACAACTGTTATCGCAATCCATACACACATCAATTGTGTAAAGCGCATTTGTACATCATTCTCAAAACTTTTTCTCTCCACTTAAACCCCCAACATCAGGTCCTCATTTTTCCCCTCCCTCCCCGCTCCCCCCTCACTCATGAGCCCTTGATAGTTTATAAATTGTTATTTTGTCATATCTTGCCCTGTTCGACGTCTCCCTTCACCCACTTTTCTGTTGTCCATCCCCCAGGGAGGAGGTCACATATAGTTTCTTGTAATCGGTTCCCTCTTTCCGACCCACTCTCCCTCTACCCTCCCTGTTTCGCCACTCACACCACTGGTCCTGTAGGGCTCATCCGCCCTGGATTCCCTGGATTTTCAGTTCCTTACCTGTTCTTTTAATATGCTCTTCTCTTAATTCAAATTGGTCCGAAAGGTGAGTAAAATTATGACACTATAATCCAAATTTTGTAGCAATAAATTTTCAAACACAGAAATTTTAGCAAGTCAAAAGTTTCTAGTTGATGAGGGAAATAAGAAAAGATATGTATACTTTACAGGAAGGCTAATAACATAAGACCAGTAGTCCAATGTTCACCATCACCTTACCTTGAGCTGACCTTTTCAGATTACTACCAAAAGCTAAAGCCTTCATTAATTAAGAACTCCTTGTCTAATAAGAAAATAACAATAATGTACTAAGAGTCTTTAATTGAGGATGGCACAAAAAATCATCACTTCTGACTCACAAGGTCTTCAGTTAGTGAATTCTTTCTATCCTTTTCTTTCAAGTCCTGCTCCCCAGAAGGGTCATCCTTGGCCCTCACATTCATTATATCTTTTTGTTCTCTATATATGAGACTGGGGTATTTACAGAGTTGGCACTTTCTCTACCCAAAGCTTGCTCAAGCAAGAGGTGTGTGTATACTGAGCTTGCCTAACACAGAAAGAGCCCTAACAGGATCCTAGTATGTCCTAGCCTTTTCTGTATAACCAGAAATGGGAAATTCTATATTAATTTTCTACCAAAACCTGTTAGCTTACCTGTAGAGCTCATCCGTTAAGGTTTGCCAATAATTAAATGTTTTATTTGGTCATATTACTTATTCTGAGTCATGTGATAAAGTCAAAAGAGTAAGAACTTTGGAATCAGTTCAAATCAAGGCTCTACCACCTTCTAATTGTCATCCCAGTTCCTCATCTGAAAAATGAAGATACGACTGGTATCTCTGCAGAGTTCTAAGGAGTCCTGTGGCGTAGTGGTTACACATTGAGTTGCTAACCATAAGATCAATCATTTGAAACCTCCAGCTGCTCTGCAGGAGAAAAATGAGGCTTTCTACTCCTGTAAAGAGGGACAGTCTCAGAAATCCAAAGAGGCAGCTCTATCCTGTCCTATAAGGTCACAGACTCAATGGTGGTGAGGTTTTTATTTTTGAAGGAGGCCTGATGGCACAGTGGGTTAAGTGTTGAGCTACGAATCAAAAGGCCAGTGATTCAAACCCACCAGCTGCTCCATGAGGAAGGGGTGAGGCAGTCTTCTTTCATAAAGATGCA